>NW_028152859.1:131189-133689 GCF_951799395.1 Argentina silus | reverse complement strand
GGCCATGGTGCTAGACCACTGGACCACCCCAGGCCATGGTGCCAGACCACTGGACCACCCCAGGGCATGGTACCAGACCACTGAATGAATATCTGATATAGACAGACCATAGGCCACCAGTTACAGCCTCACTGACTCTGGAAACACAACATCATTATGTTGCTATGAAGCACAAAAGTGCAACAGAGTTGGTTCTCATTGGACATCAACAGAGTTGGTTCTCATAAAACATCAACAGAGTTGGTTCTCATAAGACATGAACAGAGTTGGTTCTCATTGGACATGAACAGAGTTGGTTCTCATTGGACATGAACAGAGTTGGTTCTCATTGGACGGCTCAGTATGCTGTCATGTACCTACATCATAGAACATCAGGGAGGCTGGTGGAGGTAGAAATTACACGTGTTTGATTCCATTCCTCAATCCACTCCATGCATTACAATGAGCCCGTCCTCCGATTTCTACCTCCAGCAGCCTCCCCTAATAGAATATCAGAATCTCATTTCAGCAAGTTAAGATTGCATTACAAATGTTCAAAGACAAAGACATATAAATGGCAAGAATTTGCATATTATACAGATTTTATGACAGCAAACGCAGGTAAAGGTTTAATATTAATATCTCCTGGCCATTTGGACAGTTAAGGGTGATGGGTAAAGGTCTGGTGTGTGGTTTTGCGCGTTGCTGCCCCCTGTGGCCGGAATGGAAATTGAGAAACTGAAATATGCAACAAAGACATGGCGCTGCAGGTGACAGAACCAGAACACACCGTCAGGTCTTTTAAGGCCGTTTTTCGGAACCAAAATAGCGTTTTTTGACTGAACTTCATTTATCTTCATTCGATCTCGTTCAGGAAAGCTAATGAGTTATCCTGGCCCTTTAGCACAGTTTCAAAGCTCAGATCCGACGCATTGGACCTTTACCATCCGATTGAACAGGCGCCAAAGTTTCCTTCATACATTGAAAGTTCACAATCATGACGTTATCATTTAATACCACCGGTTTAATGCTGCAAATTAGAAGCAACAACGTTTGTATTTCGTGTAAAGAAGCTTCACTAAGTTTTTGAATTTGTCGATATTTATTTTTAGCCAGTGCAGCAAAATATGTTTGGTTGCTAATGGCAACAACAAAAACAACTAACTAGCAGTTGGAATGAACAGTTTAAAGGAGCACTAATGAAACAGCTGTGTTTGGTGTGACCTTACAGAGAAACAGTATAATCACCATACAAGATATCATATCCAGCCTTTCATAACACACTGTACTGTCCTCCCACTGCCTTCCAGTACCATGTCTGTACAGATGGATCCCTCCCTCCCTCCCTCCCTCCCTCCCTCCCTGTTGCACTTTAATGAACAACTGTGTATCATGAAAGCATGTATTGACAATGTCATTTTCTATAACAGTTTCTCAAGGTGTCTGAATATCCGCAGATGGCTGCCACACAGCCTGTACACACACACTCCAACCAGCCTCCTATTCAACCCAAGCAGACGCCTGCTCTCTCTAACCCTAACCCTAACCCTCGTTAACCCCACTATGACCTCTCTAACCCTAACCCTCGTTAACCCCACTATGACCTCTCTCCCTAACCCTCGTTAACCCCACTATGACCTCTCTCCCTAACCCTCGTTAACCCCACTATGACCTCTCTCCCTAACCCTCGTTAACCCCACTATGACCTCTCTAACCCTAACCCTCGTTAACCCCACTATGACCTCTCTCCCTAACCCTCGTTAACCCCACTATGACCTCTCTAACCCTAACCCTCGTTAACCCCACTATGACCTCTCTCCCTAACCCTCGTTAACCCCACTATGACCTCTCTAACCCTAACCCTCGTTAACCCCACTATGACCTCTCTAACCCTAACCCTCGTTAACCCCACTATGAACTCTCTAACCCTAACCCTCGTTAACCCCACTATGACCTCTCTCCCTAACCCTCGTTAACCCCACTATGACCTCTCTCCCTAACCCTCGTTAACCCCACTATGACCTCAGTGTGAAGTGCTTTGAGACCTGGCCTAACATTCTTATTGCTGACTTCCATTCACAGACTGTAACCTTCCTCCGTAGGGAGTTAAAACCATTGGAGATGTTTATGACCAACAATTCTTAAAACTAAAAGAGACGGACTAAACAGAAGTTTTCAAGAAAGAAAGCAAGACAACAAATGTGTGTCATAATAAAAAAAACTAAAAAAAACACTTGGTTTAGAATTTCTTTTTTCTGTTTTCAGAGTTTTCTGTGGTTTTCTGTAGTTTTTTTGTAGTTTTCTATGTTTTTCTGTAGTTTTCTGTGGTTTTCTGTAGTTTTTTGTAGTTTTCTGTGTTTTTCTGTGTTTTTCTGTAGTTTTTTGTAGTTTTCTGTAGTTTTCTGTAGTTTTCTGTAGTTTTCTGTGGTTTTCTGTGTTTTTCTGTAGTTTTTTGTAGTTTTTTGTAGTTTTCTGTGGTCTGACAGGTCTCCAGGAAACATCCTCCAGTAGCTGAAGGTGC
>NW_028152859.1:103689-118689 GCF_951799395.1 Argentina silus | reverse complement strand
TCTCCCCGTCCGTCGTCGGGGCGATGTTTCCGAATCCGATGCTGGTCAGGCTGGTCATGGTGAAGTACAAGGAAGTGATGTAGACGGAGTCCTTACTAGGCCCGCCCTCCCACCGCCCCGAGCCAGTGGCGTTGAAGCGATAGGGTGTGCCCACCGCCTCACCCAATAGGAACAGCCAGCTGTCCATCCGCACGCTGTTGGTGACCTCGTCAATGACCTCATAGTCGCCGATGCTGAACCAGATGCAGGCCAGCCAATGGGCGGCCAGGCCGAACACGCAGACCAGCAGGACGAGGACGGCAGCGCCGTACTCGATGTAGTGGTCCAGCTTCCTCGCCACGCGGCCCAGACGCAGCAGACGCACCACCTTCAGAGAGCTGAACAGGCTGCTGATGCCCTGGGGGGAGGGGGGGGGGGGGGGGGGAGGGGGGGAGGGAGAGGGGGAGGGGGGGAGGAGGAGGGGAGGAGGAGAGGGAGAGAGAGAGAGAAAGAGAGAGGGGCTAGACTTACAGTGATTGAGAAGTCAGGTTCAGGCAAAAACTAAAGGAGAGTTCCACCCCCTCGCTCTACTGGGACAAAACCAGCTCCAGACGAAGGACAAAACACACACATAGCTTGGCTACACTAGCGTGTGTTGCCCCACCCAGCAGTGAGAGTGAGACGGCTGTAGGAGGGGTGGAGCTAGTGAGAGGGCTGTAGGAGGGGTGGAGCTAGTGAGAGGGCTGTAGGAGGGGTGGAGCTAGTGAGAGGGCTGTAGGAGGGGTGGAGCTAGTGAGAGGGCTGTAGGAGGGGTGGAGCTAGTGTTTACAAGCCCAGCCAAGGCGTCTCACAGCCCGTGGCTCTTGGTGGTGGTGGTGGGGGGGGGGGGGGCGTTAATCTCTCTATAACACTCTGTTCATCCATCATGGATGCAGACACACACACACACACACACACACACACACACACACACACACACACACACACACACAGAGGAGGGACTGTGTGTGTGAATCTCATCATGAATACATTATAACTTCTATGGCGTGTGTGTGTGTGTGTGTGTGCGCGCAGGTGTGTGTCTGTATTCCACAGTGGATGAACAGGGTGTTATAGACACAGTGCTTAGTCCCATTATCACTGACAGCAGCTTGGTGGAAAATGTACACACACACAGACACACGCGCACACACACACACACAGACACACGCGCACACACACACACACAGACACACGCGCACACACACACTCACACACTCACACACACACAAACACACACACACACACACACACACACACACACACACACACACACACACACACACACACACACACACACACACACACACACACAGAGGCAGAGAATCCCCAGAGAGACAGTTGGAGTTCCGTGTCACAAATTCAAAGTGACTGTGCGTGTCTGAGTAGTGATGTAGTGATGTCACTCCCTCTGGCTGCCGCCACTCAGACACACTGGAAATAGACACCAACACCTGAGCTGGCTAACTAGCTAACTACAGTACAGCTAACTAGCTAACTACAGTACAGCTAACTAGCTAACTACAGTACAGCTAACTAGCTAACTACAGTACAGCTAACTAGCTAACTACAGTACAGCTAACTAGCTAACTACAGTACAGCTAACTAGCTGACTACAGTACAGCTAACTAGCTGACTACAGTACAGCTAACTAGCTGACTACAGTACAGCTAACTAGCTGACTACAGTACAGCTAACTAGCTAACTACAGTACAGTTAACTATATCCTGTAACATCTGGGCTAACTAACTATATATCACCTGGGCTAACTAGCTGTGCAAACTACATCCATATGCTAACTATATATCCATATGCAATTACATCACAGGTGTATTACTCTACTCACTGTATTCATACTGAAGACATACAAGACTGAAGTGATCAGTAGTTATGATTATTAATAATATATCTGACTACGTGTAGAGTGGCTGCTTCTGAGCTGGCTAGCTTTACTGGGATTGGAGGACGCCGGCCATGTTTAGATCCTTCTCCTAGTGTCCTGTTGAAGCTGTACTGTAGCAATGGAGATACACACTGCACCGACAAACAGACAGACAGACAGACAGGCAGGCAGGCAGGCAGGCAGGCAGGCAGACAGGCAGGCAGGCAGGCAAGCAGACAGGCAGACAGGCAGGCAAGCAGACAGACAGACAGGCAAGCAGGCAGGCAGGCAGGCAGGCAGGCAGGCAGGCAGACAGACAGACAGACAGACAGACAGACAGACAGACAGACAGACAAGCAGGCAGACAGACAGGCAGGCAGGCAGGAAGTCAGGCAAGCAGGCAGACAGACAGAGAGACAGACAGACAGGCAAGCAGGCAGACAGGCAGACAGACAGACAGAGAGACTCCGCCCACCTCGTCCACGTTCTCGAAGGCGTTGATGACGTCGTAGGGCAGGCAGGACAGCAGGTCGATGACGAACCAGGTCTTGACGTAGTTCATCCGGATCAGCTTGGGGTCGGAGATGACCTCGCCCGCCGGACCCACGAACGTGGTGTGGAAGTTCAGCACGATGTCCACCAGGAAGATGACGTCGACGATGCTGTCCACCACCAGCCAGGTGACGTTGTTCTGCTTGGTCTTGAAGGACACGTTGTAGGGAACCATGATGGCCGTGTAGAAGGTGAGGATGAGGATGACCCAGTCCCAGGTGGTCTTGAAGAGGCAGTAGTGGAGGATGATGTGGGGGGGGGTCTTGGGTGTCTCCTGCTTGTACTGGGGGAGGATGTCCGACCCCAGCTGCAGTACCTGTGGCATGGTAAAGGGACGTGATTGGGTCGGGTTTTATTTTGTTATATTCAGTCCTTTATTGGTAGATTTTTTCGACAGAAATGATCATTTTTGCTGTCACAGTACCCAACCAGAGACACACACACACACACACACACACACACACAGACGTTATAAGCAGCACCGCGTCACCCTGTGTGTCTCAGGCACCAAGGTTAAATACCAAACGGTTTCATCTGTATCAGGGTGGATGCAGTGACAGAGTTGGATACTATTTTGAGATGTTCATTAAAACGTTGATAAAACATGTCACCCAGGGGGGAATGGAAGTGGATGTTCATTAAAACGTTGATAAAACATGTCACCCAGGGGGGAATGGAAGTGGATGGAACTCTGACAGATAAACAAACGGCGGCCATCTTCTCTGAGCCAAGACAACCAGTGGGTTCAACATGGCTAGCTGCCTGTCTGACCCTCTGAACACACGGGTCATCATTCAATTCCTCCTGTCCTCCCTCCTCGTCTGAGATAGATAGAAAGAGAGAGAGAGAGAGTGAAAGAGAGAGAGAGAGAGAGAGAGAGAGTGATGGGTAGATGGATGGATGGATGGATGGATAGAGAGGTAGTGAGGTAGAGAGATAAATAGATGTGTGCATGTTGGCGTCTGTCCATGTATGTGTGTGTGTGTGTGTGTGTGTGTGTGTGTGTGTGTGTGTGTGTGTGTGTGCGTGTGTGTGTGTGTGTGCGTGTGTGTGTGTGTGCTTGTCATTGTGGGGAGAGAGAGGCCCTTCATTTAGTCCAGCAGGCAGTGAGGAGGCTGCAGGAGACCGGAGGGGACACTTCAACTAGGACAAACAGATGGGTTCTCCACACACACACACACGCACGCAAACACACACACACACACGCACGCACACACACGCACGCAAACACACACACACGCGCACGCACGCACGCAAACACACACACACGCGCACGCACGCACGCACGCAAACACACGCACACACACGGATAGACGCACAGACGCACACACACACGGATAGACGCACAGACGCACACACACATGCACGAACAGACGCACACACGCACGCACACACACACGGACACACGGACACACGGACACACACACGGACACAAACACAGACGCATGCACGCACGCACGGACAGACGCACGCACACACACACACACTTCATCTAGGACAACCAGATGGGTCTTGGGACTGCAGTCCCAACATTAGTTCTAAATGTACAACGGGGAGAAAGAAGGTGAGATGGATGGACCACTGAGGAGAGGGCTGGACCACTGAGGAGAGGGCTGGACCACTGAGGAGAGGGCTGGACCACTGAGGAGAGGGCTGGACCACTGAGGAGAGGGCTGGACCACTGAGGAGAGGGCTGGACCACTGAGGAGAGGGCTGGACCACTGAGGAGAGGGCTGGACCACTGAGGAGATGGATGGACCACTGAGGAGAGGGCTGGACCACTGAGGAGATGGATGGACCACTGAGGAGATGGATGGACCACTGAGGAGAGGGCTGGACCACTGAGGAGAGGGCTGGACCACTGAGGAGATGGATGGACCACTGAGGAGAGGGCTGGACCACTGAGGAGAGGGCTGGACCACTGAGGAGATGGATGGACCACTGAGGAGAGGGCTGGACCACTGAGGAGATGGATGGACCACTGAGGAGATGGATGGACCACTGAGGAGAGGGCTGGACCACTGAGGAGAGGGCTGGACCACTGAGGAGAGGGCTGGACCACTGAGGAGAGGGCTGGACCACTGAGGAGAGGGCTGGACCACTGAGGAGATGGATGGACCACTGAGGAGAGGGCTGGACCACTGAGGAGAGGGCTGGACCACTGAGGAGATGGATGGACCACTGAGGAGAGGGCTGGACCACTGAGGAGAGGGCTGGACCACTGAGGAGATGGATGGACCACTGAGGAGATGGATGGACCACTGAGGAGAGGGCTGGACCACTGAGGAGAGGGCTGGACCACTGAGGAGAGGGCTGGACCACTGAGGAGAGGGCTGGACCACTGAGGAGATGGATGGACCACTGAGGAGAGGGCTGGACCACTGAGGAGAGGGCTGGACCACTGAGGAGATGGCTGGACCACTGAGGAGAGGGCTGGACCACTGAGGAGAGGGCTGGACCACTGAGGAGAGGGCTGGACCACTGAGGAGAGGGCTGGACCACTGAGGAGAGGGCTGGACCACTGAGGAGAGGGCTGGACCACTGAGGAGATGGATGGATGGATGGATGGATGGATGGATGGATGGATGGATGGATGGATGGATGGATGGATGGATGGATGGATAGATGGATGGATAGACAGATAGAGAGATAGAGAGATAGAGAGATAAATAGATGGATAGAGAGACAGATGGATAAAGAGATAGAGAGATAGATAGATAGATGGATAGATAGAGAGATGGATAGATGGATGGATAGATGGATGGATAGATGGATGGATGGATAGACAGATAGAGAGATAGAGAGATAAATAGATGGATAGAGAGACAGATGGATAAAGAGATAGAGAGATAGATAGATAGATGGATAGATAGAGAGATGGATAGATGGATGGATAGCTCAGTCGTTACCTCAGCCAGTCGAGAGTGCTTGTGGACGTTCTCTCCCTTGTGGACGGTGGGGGCCAGCTGCTGCAACACTCCTCTGCTGCTCGTCAGCGCCCTCGTCAGGCGGGCAAACTTACCCCAGCCTGGCGGTGGAGAGACAGACAGACAGACAGACAGACAGACAGACAGACAGACAGACAGACAGAGTCACAGTCACCACTGGTACATGCTAAGTGGGATGCTTAATTTTCATTTCATTTTAGTCATTTTTAGATGCTTTTTTCCAAAGCGACTTACAATAAGTAAGTGTCTAAGTAAGTGAATCAACGATGCAACATCATCTTAAGTAAAACCTTTGATAACAGCAAGTGCCTGCGGCAGTCGCACTGCTGGAGAAAGGAAGAAACGTTTTATTTTTAACGTTACATTTAACGGTAATGTAGGGTGTTAGGAGGTAGAGAGGTCTGAGGAGGAGGGTCTTTAGTTACATTTAACGGTAATGTAGGGTGTTAGGAGGTAGAGAGGTCTGAGGAGGAGGGTCTTTAGTTACATTTAACGGTAATGTAGGGTGTTAGGAGGTAGAGAGGTCTGAGGAGGAGGGTCTTTAGTTACATTTAACGGTAATGTAGGGTGTTAGGAGGTAGAGAGGTCTGAGGAGGAGGGTCTTTAGTTACATTTAACGGTAATGTAGGGTGTTAGGAGGTAGAGAGGTCTGAGGAGGAGGGTCTTTAGTTACATTTAACGGTAATGTAGGGTGTTAGGAGGTAGAGAGGTCTGAGGAGGAGGGTCTGTAGTTCTTCTACCTCATAGATGCCAGAAGCCGGCACCCACCTTTGACAGAGTCGTCCTCGATTGGCTGCTTGAAGGCGGTGATGTCACTGAAGGTGCAGAGGAACAGCACCACCTTGTCCTGCTCGTTCCTGATTGGTGCGATTTTCACGAAGAACCACACCGGCATCCCTGGCGTAAACAATAACAACAACAACAACAACAACAACAATAACAACTAGAAAAAGAAGTTCCAGAAGAAACTTTGATAGTCTTATTTTAGTAGTTTAAAGATTGTTTGGACGATAGATAGATAGATTTGTTGGGAAGTTGAAAGAAAGTGAGAGTCTTATTTTAGTAGCAGATGAAGTTAAAGATGGTTTGATTGGATGGATGGATGGATGGATGGATGGATGAATGAATGGTTGGTTGGCTTGTTGGTTGGATGGATGGATGAATGGTTGGTTGGATGGATTAATTGATAGATCATAGATATAGAGATGAGAGAAGAGACTGATGAGAGAAAGTTGGATGGATGAAAATACAGATAGAGGAGAGAAGGGAGGTACAGATAGACAAATACGAAGAAGAAGAACTTGCTGAAGCAAGCATTTACATTTTTGGCATTTAACAGACGCCTTTATCCAAAGCGACTTACAACAAATACATTTGTCTAAGTGAGTGAATCATCTGTCCATCAGTCATCATAAGAAAAAGTAATCTGTGCTAGGACCAGAGGCTATTGGCAGTCACAATGCACAATTTTTAAAAATGTATTTGTTTTATTTATTTTTAGAAGAGAAACTTGTACAGGGGGGTAGTGGGGAGGGAGAGGTTAGGGTTAGTACAGGGGGGGGTTTGGGGGCTGACCATTGCTTGCAAGTAGGGAGGGGCTGTTCCCTTTGCCACCCGGTAGGCGAGCACCAGGGTCTTGAATCTGATGCGAGCTGCTACCGGGAGCCAGTGGAGGGTGCGAAGGAAGGGGGTGACATGGGAGAATTTGGGGAGATTGAACACCAGACGGGCGGCAGCGTTCTGGATGAGCTGTAGAGGTCTGATGGTGGAGGCAGGGAGCCTGGCCAAGAGTGCGTTGCAGTAGTCAAGGTGAGAGATCACAAGTGTTTGGACCAAAAGTTGTGCTGCTTCTCTGGTGAGGAATGGACATATTCTTCTGATGTAGAGGAAGAATCTACAGGAGCATGCTGTTGCTGTGATGTTCGCCACACAGGATAAGTGGTTGTCAAGGATCACCCCAAGGTTCTTGGATATCTGGGAGGAGAGTTCTCTACTGTGATGGAGAAGTCTTGGAGAGGGCAGGCTTTCCCCGGGAGGAAGAGCAACTCAATTTTGTTAAGGTTGAGCTTGAGGTGGTGGGCTGACATCCAAGCTGAAATGTCTGCAAGAAACGCAGAGACACGTGTTGCCACCTGTGAGTCAGAAGGGGGGAAAGAGAGAAAGAGTTGAGTGTCATCTGCGTAGCAGTGGTAGGAGAAACCATGTGAGGAAATTACTGAGCCAATAGATTTGGTATAGAGAGAGAACAGTAAGGGCCCTAGGACAGAGCCCTGGGGGACCCCAGTGGTGAGGGCTGGTAAGAGTGATCAGCCAGGTATGATACAATCCAGGAGAGTGCAGAGCCAGAGATGCCCAGTTCTGAGAGGGTGGAGAGAAGGATCGGGTGGTTTACTGTGTCAAATGCAGCAGACAGGTCCAGAAGAATGAGAACAGAGGAGAGGGAGGAAGCTCGAGCGGAGTGGAGAGCCTCCGTGACAGCAAGGAGAGCAGTCTCAGTAGAGTGCCCAGCTTTAAAGCCGGATTAGTGAGGGTCAAGGAGGTTGTTCCGAAGAAGGTAGTGAGACAGTTGGTTAGAGACAGCACGTTCAAGGGTTTTAGATAAGAAGGAGAGAAGGGATACTGGTCTGTTGTTATGGACAGCAGACGGGTCAAGAGTTAGTTTCTTGAGAAGAGGCTTGACTCTGGCTGTCTTAAAGGCAGCTGGGACAGATCCTGTGGATAGAGAGGAATTGATTATGGTGGTAAAGAATGGAAGGAGGTCTTTGGAGATGGATTGGAAAAAGGGGGAGGGGATAGGATCGAGAGGGCAGGTGGTTGCCCGCTTGGATGTGATCAGTTTTAGAACATCATCACGGGAGACGGGGGTGCAGTGGGTTTGGGAGGAAAGGTAGCAGTGTCGGGGAGAGGTAGAGGGAATGAGCTGCTAATCAACCTTCTTTTCAAAGTAGGTGACAAAGTCATCCGCAAACAGGGAGGAGGGAGGAGGGGGAGGAGGTGGGTTGAGGATTGTTGAAAATGTGGAGAACAGTTTCCTTTGGTCAGAGGCAGAGGATTGAATTTTGGAATGGTAGTAAGAAGCTTTAGCAGCTGATGCAGATGAGGTGTAGTTGAGGAGGAGAGAGGTAAGGTTTTGGGTCTTTCGGCTGGCCGGTTTTTCTCCATTTCCTCTCAGCTGCCCGGAGCCTCCTCTCAGGGTTAGGGTTAGGGTCCTCTCAGCTGCCCGGAGCCTCCTCTCAGGGTTAGGGTTAGGGTCCTCTCAGCTGCCCGGAGCCTCCTCTCAGGGTTAGGGTTAGGGTCCTCTCAGCTGCCCGGAGCCTCCTCTCAGGGTTAGGGTTAGGGTCCTCTCAGCTGCCCGGAGCCCTATTCTACAAGCTTGCAGGGTTTCAGACAGCCAAGGAGCGCGTGGAGAGGATCGTGCCGGCCTTGAGGTCAGTGGACAGAGAGAGTCAAAGGATGAGGAAAGAGTAGACAGGAGGGTGGAGGAGGCTGCATCAGTGGATAGAAGGGGGGGGTAGGGAGGCAGACAGAGGAAGAGAGAGTGATGAGGGAGAGGGTACGCAGGTTGAGACGAGAGGATACAGTGTGGGTAGAGACTGACTGGGAGAGGGAGGATTTGAGGGGAAGGGAGAAGGATACAAAATGATGATCAGAAACTGGAAGAGGGGTAACAGTAAGGTTAGAGGTATGGGAGGATCTGGTGAAGACAAGGTCGAGCTGATTGCCTGCATTATGAGTGGGAGGAGAGTGGGGCAGGGTAAGGCTGAAGGGGGAGAGAAGGTCAAGTGCTCCAGACGAGTGAAGCTTCTCCGACTGGATGTTGAAGTCACCCAGTAGTGTGAGCAGTGTGCCGTCCTCAGGGAAGAAGCTGAGAAGGACATCCATCTCATCTAAGAAGTGGCCAAGCTGACCTGGTGGACAATAGATAACGATAATGTGAAGTTTGACAGGGGAGGTGACAGAAACAGCATGGAATTCGAAGGTGGATACGGACAGGTGTGACAGGGGAAGGACATTACGTGACCACTTAGGTGAGATGAGGAGTCCTGTGCCTCCTCCTCGACCAGAGAGTCTAGGGGAATGAGAAAAGGAGTAGGCATCAGAGAGGGCTGCTGGAGTAGCCGTGTTTTCCGGTGTAATCCATGTCTCTGTGAGAGCAAGGAAGTAGAGAGACATGAAGCAGACATAGGCTGAGATAGCCTCTGCTTTCCGGACCGCTGACTGGCAGTTCTAAAGTCCTCCCGCGACAGTGAGTCGTGGTCAGTTGAGCATGGTGGGTAGATTAGATTGGAAGGGTTGTGAGTGGGGGTGTAGCGTCTGTGTCCTCCTGAGGGATGAAATAACAGGAATGGGGAGAAAGCACATTGTGATATTTGCTGATATAGAGATAGAGGGTTTGTGGGCAATACAAATATGTAGCGCTCAATACACTCAGAATAGTGAAAAAATAAACGAATAGAACAAAAATACTTTGTACTTTGCAGGAGTTAAAATACCTGGTATAGTTTCAGGCCCTCCCGCTGGAGATTGACAGCAATTGGTTTCAAACAGATAGCTTTCAACAGAAACTAGGTCCCAGAGCTTAAGGCAGGATAGCCACAGTAAAATACAAGCAAGCTACTTTTAAACAAGATTAAATTAACTTACTTAGACTGGAGAACAGGCTTCACCACTCAATCCCAAATGTATTAGTGAGCCCACTAATAACTAAACTCTGCAGTCCCTCCATGCTGGGACAGGCTCATACTGTAGCACAACTTGAGGTCGGGAACCTAGTGGGGTCCCCTGAGAAAATCTAATGAACCTCTAGGAATTGATCAAATAGACAAACATTTGTATTTCGTATGAAGACAAACATTGTCAGTGTGTTGCACCTGTAGCTACTGGGGTTCAACTGGGGTTCAACTGGGGTTCAACTGGGGTTCAACTGGGGTTCAACTGGGGTTCATGTCCAACTAATCAGAGCTTCTTTTGGGTGTTCAGACGTCATTATTATGTGTTGGCCAACCAAGCTGCTGGGGTCACAGGAAATTATTGATGTAAATCTCGGGTCGCGAGACAAAAATGTTTGGGAACCCCTGCTGTAGGATACCATGAATACATGACGAAATATTCTAGACAGAATTGTATCAGATAGTATCATTTTCACATATAATGTCCTCTAACATTGTTATTTATGAATTCAAATGACTTTCGCGTGTCAGTGGAGAGCAAAACAATACTTACGATTCTTCTTGTACATGAGGATTTCGTACGAGTTCACCTCGTAGTTCTCGAAGGTGAGTCGCACTTTCTCACTCGTGTCTTTGTCCGTCAGCTCACCGTGCATGAAGCTGAGGAGACGACAGGCTGGTCAGCACCGACTCACAACTCACAAACAAAACCTGTGTTATGAATTCAGACTCTCTACTCTAACATTTGTGTTGATTTAAATGTTAAGATGATTAAAGATGAGATGACACAATTCCTGAACTATTCCTTTATTTATGAATGAGTTAACGTTTATTTAAGGTTGATTTAGTCATCTAACTTCATCAGCAGACACTTCAGCATTCAGCCTCCATCCTAATGGGTAAAGAGCTGCTTGGAGTTCTTCACTGCCGTGTGCTGAATCAGCACATATCAGAACCAACATTGTCAGCTGTGTGTGTGTGTGTGTGTGTGTGTGTGTGTGTTCATGTCCGTCCATATGTGTGTGTGTTTATGTATGTGTGTGTGTGTGTTTGTGCGTCCGTCCAACCATGTATGTGTGTGTGTGTGTGTGTGTGTGTGTGTGTTTCTGAGTGTGTGTGTGTGTGTGTGTTTATGCATCTGTCCGTCCGTCCGTCCGTGTGTGTGTGTGTGTGTGTGTGTGTGTGTGTGTGTGTGTGTGTGTGTGTGTGTGTGTGTGAACTCGGCTACCTGCATGTGCTGCTCTTCTGCATGACCTCAGCGCGGTGGTAGCCTGACAGCTTACAGAAGCCGTCGTTGCTGTAGACGATGGGCCAGTCTACTATCTGAGCGTTCCCCAGGACAAAGTTAGTGTCTGCCCAGGAGGAGAACAATAACATGAACCAAATACACTTTATGATATACATATATATACATATATATATACATATATATATATACACACTCACCGAACACTTTATTAGAACACTATACTAATACTGGGTAGGCCCTCCCTTTGCTCTCAAAACAGCCTAAATTCTTCATGGCATTGATTCCACAAGATGTTGGAAACATTCCTTTGAGATTCTGGTCCATGATGACATGATTGCATCACGCAATTCCTGCAGATTTTTCAGGTGCACTTTCAAGCTGTGAATCTCCCGTTCTACTGGGAAGGCCACTGAAGAAAACTGAACTCATTGTCATGTTCATGAAACCTGTTTGAGACGACTTTTGCTTTGTGACATGGTGCATTATCATGCTGGAAGTAGCCATTAGAAGATGGGTCGATTGTGGCCATGAAGGGATGCACATGGTCAGCAACAACACTGAAATAGGCTGTGGCATTCAAGAGATGATTGATTGGTATTAACAGGCCCAAAGTGTGCCAAGAAAACATTCCCCACACCATTACACCACCTCCACTATGAGAAGGTGTACAGGTGTTCCTAATAAAGTGTTTGGTGAGTGTATCACTTGTATCCAACAAACGTTTATGTTTTATGTAACTGCTGTTACTATGGTGATTACAGTTGAACTTAAACCCTGTAAATATGTCGATCAGTTCTTCATCCACTGCAGCCTGTTAGACTGTTACTGTTAGACTGTTAGACTGTCAGACTGTTACTGTTAGACTGTTACTGTCAGACTGTTACTGTCAGACTGACAGACTGTTACTGTCAGACTGTTACTGTCAGACTGTTACTGTTAGACTGTTACTGTTAGACTGTTACTGTCAGACTGTTACTATCTATCTATCTATCTATCTATCTATCTATCTATCTATCTATCTCTCTCTCTCTCTCCCTGTCTATCCATCTACCTACCTACCGACCTGTCTGTCTGTCTGTCTGTCTGTCTGTGTGCCTGCCTGCCTGCCTGCCTGCCTGTCTGTCTGTCTGTCTGTCTGTCAATCAATAACATGAAAACATTGCACAAAAGCCTTGATGGAAACAAGGTCATGTACACCTGGTGACCCAGTACCATCATGTTGCTACAGTGTTGCTCCAGGGGGACAGGAAACACAGACATGGTGACAGGGTGGCACTATGTACCATCTGAACCAGGGGAGGCTGGTGGCGGTAGAAATCAGAGGACGGGCTCAACCCTAATGCCTGGAATGGAATGAGGAACATGTGTGTTTGATACCATTCCTCATTCCGTTCCATGTATTACAATGAGCCCTGTCCTCCGATGTCTACCTCCACCAGCCTCCCCTGGTGTTGAGTATTCTATATTCATATACTCATGTATCAGCTCTCGCTGATGAACAATCACACACTAAAGACTACTATACCCACAATGCACTGTATGTGGCGATCTTGCAGGTTGCAGGTTTACATTTTGTGAAAAATATAAATGTTATTGTTCATAAACATAACAGGTGACACATCTGATGATATTCAACTGAGATGGATACGAATGTCACATCACAGAAGGACCACCAACACAGTCCACGAGACTAGGACAATACATCAGGCTTTATAACGCTTCACAAGACTTACCCAACAGAGAGGTCACCTACTGACAAACACACAACAACAACAACAACAACACTGGATATCCATCTGAATAATGAGAGGACGGCTGACACTGAGACGAACACAACAAAACAACTGCAGCTGCTGAAATGGCAGATTCAACTGTACAGGGACGGCATGTGGAAACTAGCTTCGTAGCTAAATATGACGAATAAACAAAATATATAAATAAATACTGTAAATTAACAGCAATGGGGGTATTTGCGTGGCTATAACTACTGTATCAATAATCTTGATCAATAATCTGTAATCACTACTAATCAATGAATTTATCAATAACATCGCACTTAGACAATACCATAAAGGAACGGAGCAGGAGATGATGCAAGTATAACTTATACTTTATTAAATAATAACATAATAATAATAATAATAATAATAATAATAATAATAATAATAATAAAAACGGGTGACTGAAGTTGGGGGAACTAGGAATAAAGCACAAATAAACTAGAGAGGGACGGATGGAGGGATGGAGGGATGGAGGGAGGAGGATCGTAAGCGGGAGGTGACATCACTTGAGAACATCGGTGAAGTTGAATACCTGTCTGTCTATGTGATAATGTCCAAACTGAAAAGTTGAAAAGAAAAGTGGTTAAAGCAAGGGAGGCAGAAACAGAGAAAACAACTCACCAAAAGGTCCCTGTATAACAATTATACTTCGTCAATGTCCTAATAAAACAACAAAAGTCCTGTACCTAATGCAATTTCATTCAAATAATAATTAATTCCTCTGGGCTATTACCCAATGCGCAGGGGTACCCCAAACCACCACCTCCATCTGGCATCGCTTTTAATTCGACTTAGAATAAAATAATGATATAATTATTGAAATGATTAAATGATGGTTAAGACAGAACAGCGGTCTTTAGCTAACAACTTCATTCGTTTCTGTGTCGCTCCAAGCGTGTCTGTGGATGCAGTGACTGAGTCGAATACTATTTTGAGATGGAGAATTGTACGAGAATATTGGCACAGCTATTTACTCGAATTATTTGATATAATGGTATTGAATTACTACAGAGAAATATGGCAACAGACATCAGATGAAATGTACATAAGAGCTGTAGTGTAGTTGTGAATAGTGTCGCATAGCTATTTACTAGAGTTGGTTCATGTCGGGTTAGGGTTGTCCGAAATCAGAAATGATTGAATGTTCGATGACTGATAACAGCCTAAATACATGTATCAAGATTATTGATATCTGTTATTGAAGTGTCACTACCACAAATCAGTTGAATGACAGTAGTTAAAACGGCCCGTCGGTGAAATAACTGTTAAAAGACATCAGATGAAATCATCGTCGTTGTTTCGTGTTGGTTCATTCTCGTCTGAAGTCTCTTATTGACGGTACCGGTACCGTCGTCTCTCATTAAAGATAAACGGTGTTATTAGAGTCACGGCTGGGTCTGTCTCTGTCTGTCCTCAGAGCGCCGGTTGTGACAACAAATGTTTCCATTATCTGGTTGTTTGTTTGCCAGCAGTGTGTTTCCCCTTCAAACATAAGACCGAACGGTGTTCATTACCGTTAATCTTCCCGTTAATGAACGGTGTTGGGATCTTACCGTTGGAGCGTCGGACGATGTTCTCCAGGAAAGTGTTCTGCGGGGCCACGAGACCTCGCCGTCCTCCGGCCATCCTGATTGGTCCCGCCGGTCGGTCGGTCGGTCGGACGGAACGGTTCAGAGCGAGCGGCTGTCCGAAGTCTCCGCAGGACGACACCTCAGCCCCGGTCCCCGCGAGGCTCCTCTCATCTCTCCCGGTCCTCCGGTCGGGGTGTCTCTAGAACAACCTCCCGCTGCCTGCCTGCCTGCTCGCGCCTGGCTGTCTGGGTGTGATGAATGCGGAGCTCGAGTCACCTGAGCGCCTCGTTTCGCATCTCTGAGCGTCGGTACCTCTCCTCTCCTCTCCT
>NW_028152859.1:66189-101189 GCF_951799395.1 Argentina silus | reverse complement strand
CAACAAGCCCGTCCTCCGATGTCTACCTCCACCAGCCTCCCCTGTCCTCTGATGTCTACCTCCACCAGCCTCCCCTGTCCTCTGATGTCTACCTCCACCAGCCTCCCCTGTCCTCTGATGTCTACCTCCCCCAGCCTCCCCTGTCCTCTGATGTCTACCTCCCCCAGCCTCCCCTGTCCTCTGATGTCTACCTCCCCCAGCCTCCCCTGTCCTCTGATGTCTACCTCCCCTGTCCTCTGATGTCTACCTCCCCCAGCCTCCCCTGTCCTCTGATGTCTACCTCCCCCAGCCTCCCCTGTCCTCTGATGTCTACCTCCAGCAGGATTGTGTAACACAGCTTTATTAAGCTGCATTTAGTGTGCTGCTAAACCCACTCTTGGGTTTTTGGACCTTTGTAATTAAGTATGTAAAGCCATTGATTCTTGAAGGATGTTGTAAAAACCCACTGTAGGTCTTCAGAACATGACGTTGATCTCATGGATGGTCAGTCCCTGCATCCATAGGTCCGTCTATGAAAGTGGGAGTGGTTACATTTCTCCAGCCCCGCCCCTCAGCTGTTTAGCAAAACAGTGGCAGGGAGACGGCTTTGTTGTTGCTGGAATCTCAGATTGCCTCTTTAAAGCACTGCAGTTCCAACCCACTTTTTCATAACCAAACGCAAAACATGAAACCTGGACATAGACTTAAACTTTGGTGATTTAGTCTAGGCTTAATCTGTGTCCAGGAAACCTCCCCCAATAAACCCACCTATTTAATATAGTATAAATAACTAAATACTATCTAATATGAAAACATTAAATTCATATTAAAACATGTTGCTAATGGCCATGGGGAAGTGGACTGTTTTCTGCTTAATAAGGTACAATTCCTGGGACCCGTCTTTACTCACAAGTCCCCCCCTAGAGGCCAGAGAAGGTACAGAACCTTACGGAGTGTGTCTTTAACCCCAGGCTTTGGGCATGCTGTTCTGGCACAAACACAACATGGAGAAGTCCCTGGCGGACCTGCCCAACTTCACGCCCTTCCCAGACGAGTGGACGGTGGAGGACAAGGTGCTGTTTGAACAGGCCTTCAGCTTCCATGGCAAGAGCTTCCACCGCATCCAGCAGATGGTGAGATACACACACACACAGGTTCACGTCACGCACATACATGCATACACACACGCACACAGGTTCACATCACACACACGCACAGGTTCACATCACACACACACACACACACAGGTTCACATCACACACACGCACAGGTTCACATCACACACACACAGGTTCACATCACACACACAGGTTCACATCACACACACACAGGTTCACGTCACACACACACATACATACATACACACACACACACACAAGTTCACGTCATGCTACAGAATATCTAACTAAGCTGTGGTGTAATGTATATAATGAACCTGTTGCCCCTGCTCCTCCCCCTGTGCCCCCTACCCTGCCTTGTCCTGTTACCCCTACCCCCTCTCTCCTCTCCTCTCCTCCCCTGCCCTGTCCTGTTGCCCCTGCTCCTCCCCCTGTGCCCCCTACCCTGCCCTGTCCTGTTACCCCTACCCCCTCTCTCCTCTCCTCTCCTACCCTGCCCTGTCCTGTCCTGTTACCCCTACCCCCTCTCTCCTCTCCTCTCCTCCCCTGCCCTGTCCTGTTGCCCCTGCCCTGATACCCCTGCCCTGCCCTGATACCCCTGCCCCCTGCCCTGCCATGCCCTGGGTGTGTAGCTCCCAGACAAGTCCATCTCCAGCCTGGTGAAGTATTACTATTCCTGGAAGAAGACCCGCTCCAGAACCAGCCTCATGGACCGGCAGGCCCGTAAGCTGGCCAACCGCAACAACCAGGACGAGAGGTAGCCTTACACTAACTACCTAGTACACAACCAGTACAGAGGTGGAGTTACAGCACACTCTGTAGTATATAAGTACACACTCTGTAGTATATAAGTACACACTCTGTAGTATGGCGTGGGGTCCTTCCAGACTAGCGGTGTGTTCCTTCTCTGCCGCCAGTGATGAGGAGATGGAGGAGGTCAACCCTGTGGAGGCCAACGACAGTGACTATGACCCCACCAAGGACACCAAGAAAGAGGTACCGCCTCCCCAACCCGCTACGCTAGCCTCCCCTAGTCCTCACCTGGTCCTCACCTAGTCCTCCCCTAGTCCTCCCCTAGTCCTCACCTAGTCCTCAACTGGTCCTCACCTGGTCCTCACCTAGTCCTCACCTAGTCCTCAACTAGTCCTCACCTAGTCCTCACCTAGTCCTCACCTGGTCCTCAACTGGTCCTCACCTAGTCCTCACCTAGTCCTCAACTGGTCCTCACCTAGTCCTCACCTAGTCCTCACCTGGTCCTCACCTAGTCCTCAACTGGTCCTCACCTAGTCCTCAACTGGTCCTCACCTAGTCCTCACCTAGTCCTCACCTGGTCCTCACCTAGTCCTCAACTGGTCCTCACCTAGTCCTCACCTAGTCCTCACCTAGTCCTCACCTGGTCCTCACCTAGTCCTCAACTGGTCCTCACCTAGTCCTCACCTGGTCCTCACCTAGTCCTCAACTGGTCCTCACCTAGTCCTCAACTGGTCCTCACCTAGTCCTCACCTGGTCCTCACCTAGTCCTCACCTAGTCCTCACCTAGTCCTCACCTGGTCCTCACCTAGTCCTCAACTGGTCCTCACCTAGTCCTCACCTGGTCCTCACCTAGTCCTCACCTAGTCCTCAACACGCTACGCTAACCTCAACTAGCCTTATTACACATGAGTAAGAGTCTATCCCTCAGTCTACTGTAGTTATTACACAGTTATAAGATATGGTCTTCCCTCTCTCCCCCAGAGCTGGAGAGCAGCAGTGGGTGATACTACAGTAATTACAGTGTTATTACCCCCCCTCCCCTCCCAGAGCCACGCGGAGCCCCAGCCCCCCTCCTCCTCCACTAAGCCGGGGGGGCCGGGTCGCAGGGAGCACCAGACCCTGCAGCACCGCCACCACTCCTCCCAGCGCTCCAAGTGCCGGCCCCCCAAGGGCATGTTCCTCACCCCGGAGGACGTGGTGGCCGTGTCCTGCTCCTCTGCTGCAGCCAGCACTGTCCTGAGACAGCTGGACATGGAGCTGGTCTCCCTGAAGAGACAGGTGAGGGGGGGGGGGGGGCTGAAGAGACAGGGGGGGGGGGGGGGGCTGAAGAGACAGGGGGGGGGGGGGGGGGGGGGCTGAAGAGACAGGAGAGGGTTGAAGGTGAGGGGTGAAGAGACAGGGGGGGGTTGGGGGTGAGGGTGAAGGGGGGGGGGGGGGGTGAAGAAACAGTTGGGGGTGAGGGTGAAGAGACGGGGGTGGGGGGGGGGTGAAGAGACAGGAGAGGGTTGAAGGTGAGGGTGAAGAGACGGGGTGGGGGGGGGGGGGTGAAGAGACAGGTGGGGGTGAGGGTGAAGAGACAGGTGGGGGGGGGGGTGAAGAGACAGGGGGGGGTTGGGGGTTAAATAGACCTCCCTTAGTACTTAGAAATGTTGCTGTTCTAAATGCTGGATCCTGCAGTGACCATAGATACTGAAACATGTCATTATTGTATATGATGTCATAAATGTGCTGGTATGTGATTGGTTCCATCCAATGTTTTATCTTATGTGTCGTTTGGTTTCTCAGGTCCAAAACGCCAAGCAGCTGAACAGCGGCCTGAAGCACAGGATGGAGGCAGGCATCGATGGCTTCCGGCTGCCTGAGGTAGGTCAGGGTAGGGCTGAGGTAGGTCAGGGTAGGGCTGAGGTAGGTCAGGGTAGGGCTGAGGTAGGTCAGAGTTGGGCTGAGGTAGGTCAGGGTAGGGCTGAGGTAGGTCAGGGTAGGGCTGAGGTAGGTCAGGGTAGGGCTTGAGGTAGGTCAGGGTAGGGTTGAGGTAGGTCAGAGTTGGGCTGAGGTAGGTCAGGGTAGGGCTGAGGTAGGTCAGGGTAGGGCTGAGGTAGGTCAGGGTAGGGTTGAGGTAGGTCAGGGTTGGGCTGAGGTAGGTCAGAGTTGGGCTGAGGTAGGTCAGGGTTGGGCTGAGGTAGGTCAGAGTTGGGCTGAGGTAGGTCAGGGTTGGGCCTAAGGGTTTAGTCTGAGAAAAGGACTGGGTATCTGAACCATCCATCCCAATACCCACATCCCAAGCTGATGCAATTACTTCTGAATCGTATTCCTGAAAGGGAGGAGGGAGGAGGGGGGAGGGGAGGATGGAAGCATGGAAGCGGTCACTAACTGGTGGTTGTGGTTGTTTGTGTTCCAGTGCAACCAGAAGGTGAACGCCCGCTGGACCACAGACGAGCAGCTGCTGGCTGTCCAAGGTAACTGACCTCTGACCTCAGCTCTGACCTCTGACCTCAACTCTGCTCACTCCCCTACAGCATCTACTAACTCTCTGACTACGTGACCTTTTTAAATTAGAATAATCCAGATTATCTCTGTTGCTCCACCAGGCGTCCGGAAGTACGGTAAAGACTTCCAGGCCATGGCTGACGTCATCGGCAACAAGACGCTGGGCCAGGTGAAGAACTTCTTCGTCAACTACCGCCGGCGGTTCAACCTGGAGGAGGTGCTGCAGGAGTGGGAGGCGGAGCAGGGCACCGGAGCCCCCAATGGAGACGCTGCCCCCTGTGGCGAGGAGGGGAAGAACAGCTCCGACACGCCTTCAGGGAAGAGCACTGACGAGGAGGAGGAGGAGGTGGTGCAGCGTTCTCTCTGTCTGTGTCTGTGTGTGTGTGTGTGTGTGTGTGTGTGTGTGTGTGTGTGTGTGTGTGTGTGTGTGTGTGTGTGTGTACTACTTCCTGTTTCCTCTCATAACCCAAGCTCCTTCCTCTTCTCTTTCAGGGTCAGGTGACCTCGTCGTCAGGCCCCTCCCCGACGACGGCCTCCTCAGCGAAGGCCCAGAGCGCCGTGACATCATCATCCCCCGCCTCCCTCCACCAGCCCCCCCCCCTCCTGCGGCCCCCCCTCCCCGCCACGCCAGCCCTTCACCGCCAGCCCCCCCCCCTACAGCAGCAAGTCCGCTTCCTCCAGCCCCGCCCAGCCCTCAACCAGCCCCCGCCCCTCATCCGGCCCTCCAACCCCCTGCCCCCGCGCCTCAACCCCCGCCCATCCGCCCCCCAGCCACCCAACACCAACACCACCTCTCCCCCCACCACCACGGGCCCCGGCCAGCAGCCCCCCACCCTGGTTGGGATCCAGCCTGAAGCTCCCTCCTCCTCCTCCTCCTCCTCCTCGCTGCACTGAGGCCCTGGAGCAAGAGTCAGCAAGCTGATGGACAGTAGACACTCTCTCTCTCTCTCTCTCTCTCTGTCTCTCTCTCTCTCTCTCTGTCTCTCTCTGTCTCTCTTTCTCTCTCTCTGTCTCTCTCTCTCTCAGACCTGATGTACAGTAGACTCTCTCTCTCTCAGACCTGATGTACAGTAGACTCTCTCTCTCTCTCAGATGTTCGTGGTTTTCTCTCTATCAGACTTTGTCTGTTTGGTTGTCGTGGTCCGGCCGTTGGTTGCTATGAGGAAGTTGTGTATATGGAGGATCCTGAAGATGTAAACCTGTATACCCCTATATACTCTGTCTCAACAGTTTTTCTATTTATTTAAAAATGGCTTTTTAAATCGGCAGGTCTTTGAGGTAGACTCACCCTTGTGGTGGAGCCTGTCGGAAAGTGTTAATCTAATGTAGCCATATTCAATGGTTTGGCAACATTTGCATAAATGGCATATACTATGATGTACTATGGTGTACTATGATGTACTATGGTGTACTATGATGTACTATGATGGTGGGTGATTCTGAGTCGCAGCTTGGTTTTGATTTGTTTGGTTTTGCTGTAATGCAGATCTTTACGTCTGCGTTCTTTATTTTTCTACTTGGTGCTATATGGACTTCCGCCTGGACGTCCTGTGGAATACTCATTGTGGAAGTGCTCTTACGCTTTAGGGGGGGAAAAAATTAAATTGTAATTTAAACGTAATTACATTCATATGGAAGAAATATGGATTGACAAAAAGAAACCATGGTTGATGATGAAGGTGTTTAATATCGATGTGGTGTGAAGCGAGGAAGATCTGTCACTGTCCGTGTATTGATTGTTGTGAGCCACTTATTTCCAGGAAGTTGGATTCGTTTTAATGATTTTTAACGAGAGACATTGTGTGAAGAGTACAGTTTCCCTTTTAATTGATTCGCTTCTATAAAACAGACGAGATCATTGTAAATTAAAATAGTTTATTATGGTGTACATGGTTGCTGAGTCATTAAGCTTCTCACAGGGTTTTCCGGCTACGTTTTGACTGTTTGTTTTGTGATGGAAGGTTTTCCCTTTCCAAACAGTTTGAGTTGCCTGTAGCTCATCTGTGTGGAAGGATGGAGCAGAGATCCTTCTCTACATGAAGCCTTCTAGGCTACGACACGATTCCAACCGTAACGGGCCTAACCAGTAACGGGCCTAACCAGTAACGGGCCTAACCAGTAACGAGCCTAACCAGTAACGGGCCTAACCAGTAACGGGCCTAACCAGTAACGAGCCTAACCAGTAACGGGCCTAACCAGTAACGGGCCTAACCAGTAACGGGCCTAACCAGTAACGGGCCTAACCAGTAACAGGCTGAAGACTTCATGTAAATACAAACTTTAAATGAGATTGAACCACGACCGACAACTCCCATCACGGTAACCGTTTCCTGCGGAAAATCCATGGCACACGGATCTGTGATAACCGTGAAGGTGGACGTGTGGACGGTACAGTCTGTGATAACCGTGAAGGTGGACGTGTGGACGTGTGGACGGACAGTCTGTGTTTACTTACCTGTACATTCAGGCTGCTGCATGACGGTGGACTCCCTCTAGTTTGTGTCTACGCTGTCTGTGTGTCCTGTGGACAGGTGTGTGGTCGGCCTGTTCATGTTCCCTGTTCTGGATGGTCTTCTAAACATGTTTAGTGGTTTTACACCGTTGTTTTTCATCTGTCGGGTCATTCTCGTTTCATTTCCCCCCAAAATTGTCAGAGTAACTGTCCCGCTCACCACCTGCTTGCTGCGATTGAAAGGACAATGGGCCAAACTGCAGTGATGACTAAAGCACTTAAACGATCTACAAATACATTAGTTTGTCATTAAATGTGATGCTTAACAGAATGACATTCCCCAACGTGTTTTTTCTCATTCTAATCAACTGTGATAACACACAAGGCTCATGCTTGTCAATTCAGCCGTGTGTGTGTGTGTGTGTGTGTGTGTGTGTGTGTGTGTGTGTGTGTGTGTGTGTGTGTGTGTGTGTGTGTGTGTGTGTGTGTGTATACAGAGTTCTAGGCTACCACTATGTTAATTATTGTGAATAACGTTAGTGTCAGTTCATGCCACTTCCTGAAACATATTTTCCGCTCCTATAGCCGTTGGCGTCGCGAGTGGTGACGCGCAGCAGCAACTCGGTGCAGAAGAAGTGTCAAATGTTTCCACATGTTTCCACAGTGAAGACGCGGAAACGTTAACCGAGAAGAACATTTACGCTAATTTACTGCCCAGACACGGTAAGAACGCACGGCAGCATATTTCTGCACAGGTCATGGACGTCCCCAACGTTTGATTCAGCATGAAAACGAAAGGAAATCGCACTCATTTATTTTTAGCGGTGTATAATCTTTACTCCGCGGTTCGTGTGTAGAAAACATGCGTTTTGACATCTCTTCATAATGATGATGTTTTTGCTCATGGATCTTGTTATTGACTTGTCGGAGTGGTCGGTGGACCTGGGATGTGTCGCGCCAGTGCAGCGGGGAATCCCCCAAAACCACCCGCTGTAAAACAGGTCGGAGCGTCCCGAGACTCCCCCTGCCCCCCTGCCTAACATATGGTCATATTATCAACGTTATACCGCCCAAAATAATAACAATAGAACTTTTGCCAAACTGTTCCATGTTGCATCTGAAGTATTTAGCGCGTTCCGTTACTAGCATGGTGATGGGGGGGGGAGACGCACTAGGGGATTTCTGAGAAGCGTCTGGGTGACGAATCCAAGACGCAGGCTGTACTAGAGCAGTGTGACATGTCATGATCGAGTGATTGTAGTCCAAAGTATGGAATGAAACGCTTTGGACAAAAGTCAACAATATATGAACTATAAACCCTGTATTTAACTTGAGTCACGTTGCTTTCTAACATTTCTATTTGATGTGATGTGTGGTTTTGTTCACGTGTATGTTTGTGTGTTGCTGACCTGAACACAATGTTGACAATAACGGCATCCAGTCTAATCATCTATTAACTCATTCAGTGCCGAAGGTGAATAAAGTCCCAACCTGTCAACATTCTAGAGCGCCAAGGGCGACTTTATTCACCAAAAACACATAAATGACGATGCTTCATTTTTGTTGCCAATCAGAGTGTTGTTGCTCGGTAGACACCACATAGAACACATGACACTCTAGGTGGTGAGTTAAAACACTTCAATGTTGTAATCTCTCTCCATGACTGAAATGCTACGCCTGCGATTTCTAATCCCAAATGTAGCCGTCGTACCATGAGGATGTTCTCTTGGTGTAACAGTCGACGTCTGTGTGGTCCGTGCGAGTGGTTTGCGGTTCAAACCCTGCTCTACGTATTGTTTATACCTTATTTACGTCCGCAGGCATTCAGCAATGACGTCAACCAATCAAATCAAATGATACTCCATGACTTCCTGGATTCACAAATACCTTCTGAAGGAAAAACCTTAAGAACTTTCTCAAGAAAAAAACTTCAGATCTTCCAAAGATATTTCTTAAGTACAATTCCTCAAAATGTAATAAGCAAGCATCAGATCAAATCAAAGTTTATTTATCATGTGCATGGAATACAGTACAACATACACTCACCAGCCACTTTATTAGGTACACCTTGCTAGTACTGGGTTGGACCCCCTTTTGTAGCCCGTCTGCTTCAAGGTTCGACGTGTTGTGCGTTCAGAGATGGTCTTCTGCATACCTTGGTTGTAACGAGTGGTTATTTGAGTTACTGTTGCCTTTCTATCATCTCGGACCAGTCTGGCCATTCTCCTCTGACCTCTGGCATCAACAAGGTATTTTCTCCCAGAGAACTGCCGCTCACTGGATATTTTCTCTTTTTCGGACCGTTCTCTGTAAACCCTACAGATGGTTGTGCGTGAAAATCCCAGTAGATCAGCAGTTTCTTAAATACTCAGACCAGCCCATCTGGCACCAACAACCATGCCACGATCAGTCACTTAAATCACCTTTCTTCCCCATTCTGATGCTCGGTTTGAACTTCAGCAGGTCGTCTTGACCAGGTCTACATGCCTAAATGCATTGAGTTGCTGCCATGTGATTGGTTGATTGGATATTTGCATTACCGAGCAGTTGACCAGGTGTACCTAATAAAGTGGCCGGTGAGTGTGCAATACAATGAGCTGCTTTGGGCAAGCTACCTCAACAATCAATAATCAATAATCACAGAAGGTGGCATAGCAGCTGTCTCCCTCTCACCTGTCAATCCTGTCTCCCTCTCACCTGTCAATCCATCCATCCATCCCACCACAGGTTGCCATGGCCACGGAGGAGGAGGAGGGGGGCGGTCCCCGTTGGTCCGGAGAGCTGTCCGGGCAGAAGGAGGGAGCGTCAGGGGGGTCAGGAACTCCATGGGAGAGGGACCTGGCTCCGCTGCAGCATTCCCTGCGCTTCGTTGGGAAGCTGGAGGAGCAGCACGCGTGTCCTGCCTGCAGAGCGGTGGTCCTCCACCCCCACCAGGCCAGCTGTGGGCACGTCTTCTGCCATCGCTGCATCCAGACCCTCCTGTAAGGGACCAGGGCAGGGTGGGGTAGGAGCCCAGGGCAGGGTGGGGTAGACATGTAAGAGACCAGGGCAGGGTGGGGTAGACATGTAAGAGACCAGGGCAGGGTGGGGTAGGAGCCCAGGGCAGGGTGGGGTAGGAGACCAGGGCAGGGTGGGGTAGGAGACCAGGGCTGGGTGGGGTAGGAGACCAGGGCAGGGTGGGGTAGGAGACCAGGGCTGGGTGGGGTAGACATGTAAGAGACCAGGGCAGGGTGGGGTAGGAGACCAGGGCAGGGTGGGGTAGGAGAACAGGGCTGGGTGGGGTAGGAGACCAGGGCAGGGTGGGGTAGACATGTAAGAGACCAGGGCAGGGTGGGGTAGGAGCCCAGGGCTGGGTGGGGTAGGAGACCAGGGCTGGGTGGGGTAGGAGACCAGGGCAGGGTGGGGTAGACATGTAAGAGACCAGGGCAGGGTGGGGTAGGAGCCCAGGGCTGGGTGGGGTAGGAGACCAGGGCTGGGTGGGGTAGGAGACCAGGGCAGGGTGGGGTAGACATGTAAGAGACCAGGGCAGGGTGGGGTAGGAGCCCAGGGCTGGGTGGGGTAGGAGAACAGGGCAGGGTGGGGTAGGAGAACAGGGCTGGGTGGGGTAGGAGCCCAGGGCAGGGTGGGGTAGGAGAACAGGGCAGGGTGGGGTAGGAGACCAGGGCAGGGTGGGGTAGGAGCCCAGGGCTGGGTGGGGTAGACATGTAAGAGACCAGGGCAGGGTGGGGTAGGAGAACAGGGCAGGGTGGGGTAGGAGAACAGGGCAGGGTGGGGTAGGAGAACAGGGCAGGGTGGGGTAGACATATAAGAGACCAGGACAGGGTGGGGAATACAGGAGGCTGCATCCATAGAGTTAAACCACTAGAGGGTGCATTTTTGGTGAATAAAGTCCCCCTGACTTTAGGGTGAAAAGCCCCATAGGAGGTTGTAACAATACTATCTCTCTGTTTCAGCAACATTCACCTTGGAACACAACTCTGTCTCTCTGTTTCAGCCACATTCACCTTGTAACACAACTCTGTCTCTCTGTTTCAGCCACATTCACCTTGTAACACAACTCTGTCTCTCTGTTTCAGGGAGACCTCGGCCCCTCCCCCCACCTGCCCGCTGGACGCTACTCTCATCCGACCTGACGAGGTGAGACAGAAAAAACGACAATAAAACCAACCCAACACACACACACACACCCACACACACACACACACACACACACACACACACACACACATACACACACACACACACACACACACACACACACACACACACACACACACACATCACACACACACACACACACACACACACACACACACACACACACACACACACACACACACACAAGCTACCTTATTGTTGCTGTCTCCTTTAGGTTTTCCTGGACAACTGCTTCAGAAGGGAGATCTCCAACCTGGAGGTCCACTGTACCAACGCTCCCAGCTGCTCTCACAGGATGAGACTGTGCAAGTTGAAGGTGTGTATGTCTCTCTTCCTCTCCCTCTCTCCCTCTCTCTCTCTCTCTGTCTGTTTCTGTCTGTCTGCCCCTCCTCTCCATCCCCCTTCCTTTCTCTCTGTCTGCCCCCCCCCTCTCTCTCTATCTCCCCCCCCTCTCTCTCTATCTCCCCCCTCTCTCTCTCTGTCTCAGTCTGCCCCCCCATCTCCCCCCTCTCTTTTTCTCTCTCTCTCTCTCTTTCTCTCTGTCTCTCCCCCTCTCTGTCTCTCTTCCCCCCCCTCTCTCTCTGTCTCCCCCTCTCTCCTCCTCTCTTTCTCTCTGTATGAAGGTGTGTGTGTCTGTGTAGGTTGAAGGTGTGTCTGTCTGTCTGTCTCTCTCTCTCTCTCTCTCTCTCTCTCTGCCCCCCCCCCCCTCTCTCTCTCTGTATGCCCCCCCCCTCCAGGAGCATCTGAAGGTGTGTCAGTATGAGTCTCTGCCATGCACCCCCCACCTCCAGGACTCCCCCCACCTCCAGGACCACCTCCAACTCCAGGACCACCTCCACCTCCAGGACCTCCACCTCCACCTCCAGGACCACCTCCACCGCCAGGACCACCTCCACCTCCACCTCCAGGACCACCTCCACCGCCAGGACCACCTCCACCTCCAGGACCACCTCCACCGCCAGGACAACCTCCACCTCCAGGACCACCACACGGCCTGTCCACACGGCCACGTCCCCCACAGCATCAGCCAGCTCAGGGTGAGAGAGGCTGGAAGGGAGGGACTCAGGGTGAGGGAGGCTGGATGGGAGGGACTCAGGGTGAGGGAGGCTGGAAGGGAGGGACTCAGGGTGAGGGAGGCTGGATGGGAGGGACTCAGGGTGAGGGAGGCTGGATGGGAGGGACTCAGGGTGAGGGAGGCTGGAAGGGAGGGACTCAGGGTGAGGGAGGCTGGAAGGGAGGGACTCAGGGTTCTCCCCAGGGTGTTTGAACAGCGTGGCGCTTCATCAAAACACGACTCACGTTTATTCACGTCGAAATGCGGCAGAAAAATACCACTAAAACTCTGAATCCACTGAGGAACATCCTGACACTTTCACTATCGTTTTTAACAACAACGTCATTGGCGATCAAAGGTAGTTACACTATCGTTTTTTAAATATAGAGTTTAATTTGCCTAGAAATGTTTACATAGTGGCGCCTCCATAATCTTGGGAGTTGTAGGAATTGTCTCAAATGGGCAGTTTGGAACATCTTGACTCAGAGATCATTTTAAAACGCGATTGTTTGTGAATGTGCCTCTTATTGACCAATGAAAACATTCTGCTTTAAGTTGTTATGAAGAAGCTGTTTGTCGTCGTCTTCTCGACCCCAACAGGACCATGAACAGAGACCCGACCACTCCCAGGTGGTCCAGAACCAGAACTCCTCCCAGGCGGTCCAGAACCAGAACTCCTTCCAGGCGGTCCAGAACCCCTCCCAGGCTGTCCAGAACCAGAACTCCTCCCAGGCGGTCCAGAACCAGAACTCCTCCCAGGCTGTCCAGAACCAGAACTCCTCCCAGGGGGTCCAGAACCAGAACACCTCCCAGGCGGTCCAGAACTGCTCCCAGGTGGTCCAGAACTCCTCCCAGGCGGTCAAGAACCAGAACTACTCCCAGGCGGTCCAGAACCAGAACACTCTAGTACATTAGTACATTACTGTAGTACATTAGTACATTACTCTAGTACATTACTCTGGTACATTAGTACATTACTGTAGTACAATACTGTAGTACATTAGTACATTACTCTAGTACATTACTCTGGTACATTAGTACATTACTGTAGTACAATACTGTAGTACATTAGTACATTACTCTAGTACATTACTCTAGTACATTAGTACATTACTCTGGTACATTACTCTAGTACATTAGTACATTACTCTAGTACATTAGTACATTACTCTAGTACATTACTCTGGTACATTAGTACATTACTCTAGTACATTAGTACATTACTCTAGTACATTACTCTAGTACATTAGTACATTACTCTGGTACATTAGTACATTACTCTAGTACATTACTCTGGTACATTAGTACATTACTGTAGTACAATACTGTAGTACATTAGTACATTACTCTAGTACATTACTCTAGTACATTAGTACATTACTCTAGTACATTAGTACATTACTCTAGTACATTACTCTAGTACATTAGTACATTACTCTAGTACATTACTCTAGTACATTAGTACATTACTCTAGTACATTAGTACATTACTCTAGCCTCACCTTTACCACAACAAGCCCATTCAGTATGTCCATCTGTCTCTCCCCCCTCCCTCCCTCCCTCCCTCCCTCCCTCTATGAGCAGGAGAGGAGAACCCAGGTTCCGTTCCATGAGGAATCGTCTCTCAGCCACCATGTTCTCCTGCTGCTGGATAGCAACAGCAGGCTACAGATACAGGTAGGAGGCTAGCAGGGCTGAGGTCCAACATGTACAGGTAGGAGGCTAGCAGGGCTGAGGTCCAACATGTACAGGTAGGAGGCTAGCAGGGCTGAGGTCCAACATGTACAGGTAGGAGGTAGGAGGTAGGAGGTACAGGTAGGAGGCTAGCAGGGCTGAGGTCCAACATGTACAGGTAGGAGGCTAGCAGGGCTGAGGTCGCTGCATGGTAACAGGTAGGAGGTAGGAGGTAGGAGGTACAGGTAGGAGGCTAGCAGGGCTGAGGTCGCTGCATGGTAACAGGTAGGAGGTAGGAGGTAGGAGGTACAGGTAGGAGGCTAGCAGGGCTGAGGTCGCTGCATGGTAACAGGTAGGAGGTAGGAGGTACAGGTAGGAGGTAGGAGGTAGGAGGTACAGGTAGGAGGTAGGAGGTAGGAGGTACAGGTAGGAGGCTAGCAGGGCTGAGGTCGCTGCATGGTAACAGGTAGGAGGTAGGAGGTACAGGTAGGAGGTAACAGGGATGCTAGTGTGATGTTGGGACGGATCTCGCTGACTCCTTGCTTCCTTCACGGCCACCATTGCAATACTGACATCATAGGAAGGTTCAGTCCTTCTGTCGCTACACTCCAACTGTTATTAATAAGTTATTACATAGTAATAACTGTGTTATTACATAGTCATAGAGCCTGTTTGTAGGGCCTTAAAGGATAAACTTACAATATAAGGGTTGGCAAGGAAATGTGGCTATGTATTGTAATTTAATTAACACTATGTGCAAAGAATTGTTGAGTGTGTGCTGATTAGTGTAAGAATGGTCACGTTAGAATGAATGAAGCTTTAATAATACTGTAAACTTATACAATGATGGGGGCTTAGTGGCGTAGCACACTAATGTGCTTACCACATAATCGCAAGGTTCCTGGTTCGATTCCGACCCTCGACCTATCTTGCATGTCATCCCTCCTCTCTCTCCCATCCTTCCTGTCAATCTCTACTGTCTCTATCCCAATAAAGCAGAAATGCCATAAAAACATCTTTAAAAAACAAAAAACAAAAACGTATACCATTATTGTAAAGCAAGTACGTCATAGAAATTTTCCATTCTACCCTTGTGATAAATTATAGAAAGACAGAGGGAGAGAGGGAGACATGATCTGTTACTGTACAGCTGGAACCTCTGACCAGGACACACAGAGAGAAGACTTATCCCCTGCTTTCTGTTTTTAGATCCAGCTTCTAACCAGAGTATTTAAATTAAGAGCTGTTTGCAAGGAGAACCAATAAGACCTCATCCTATCAGTTCTGTTCAGGGGAAGGGTCATTTGAAGAAAGGGGGGCAGAGTTGATGTCTCCCCTTCACGCTGGCCCTGTGCTCTCTGGTGTCTCCTGCCAGATGGAGAGTCTCCAGCAGGAGGTGCTGTTGAGGCAGCAGGAGCTGCAGGAGAGGAGCCAGGTGGTCAGGAGTCTGGAGAGAGAGGTCAGGCCTCTGGCCCAACAGGTCACCAGGTGTGACCACGCCCTCTCCACTGTACAGGTAAGAGACCATCTGACCAGAGACCACGCCCTCTCCACTGTACAGGTCAGAGACCATCTGACCAGAGACCACGCCCCCTCCTCTGTACAGCGGTGTTTATATAAGACCCGTGTGGGAATCATCATCTAGTAATTCCGTGGTGTATGTAGCATAGTAAAAGTGTTAATAACACGTTTATAAGGTATGAACTACTGTAATAACATGTTTATAAGATATGAACTACTGTGTGCAGAGGTCTCTGGCAGGGCAGAGGGACCACATCTCCAGTGTCCACGAGCAGCTACAGGAGCTGTCCTGTGTGTTGGGCCAGGATGCGGTCCGGGAGGAGCTGGGTCAGCTGAGAACCTCCATGGAGACACTCAGACTGCAGCTGACTGCCACTGAGGGCCTCAAAGACCACCTGGGTGAGGGGGGGGGGGGGGTGATTGCTGAGCTCACCAGTGCTTTCTTTCTTTTTTAATGATATTACACACCTGATTAATCTAGCTTATCAAACGAGAGTCAAAAACACAAAGTGTTGATTCAAAGCATTACTAATTTACCTTTTGCCATTAATGCGGCCAGAATCGGATATGATTTGTTGGGGCAGTGCAGGGGTGGAGTTCTGTTTCAGGGATTTAACCGTTTACCTGGGTTTCCACCACTATTATACAGAGCATCCAGGTAATACGCAGATTTTGCTTTCCTGGTCATATTGATGCATCTGTTCCTCAATAGTCGGAATGACTGCCAGGCCACAGCAGTCAGTGTGTCTCGCTCTGGGCCAGCCGGTGTTCCTCGTACAGAGAGGGCCTCTGACAGCTCTGGGCCAGCCGGTGTGTCTCGTACAGAGAGGGCCTCTGACAGCTCTGGGCCAGCCGGTGTTCCTCGTACAGAGAGGGCCTCTGACAGCTCTGGGCCAGCCGGTGTTCCTCGTACAGAGAGGGCCTCTGACAGCTCTGGGCCAGCCGGTGTTCCTCGTACAGAGAGGGCCTCTGACAGCTCTGGGCCAGCCGGTGTTCCTCGTACAGAGAGGGCCTCTGACAGCTCTGGGCCAGCCGGTGTTCCTCGTACAGAGAGGGCCTCTGACAGCTCTGGGCCAGCCGGTGTTCCTCGTACAGAGAGGGCCTCTGACAGCTCTGGGCCAGCCGGTGTTCCTCGTACAGAGAGGGCCTCTGACAGCTCTGGGCCAGCCGGTGTTCCTCGTACAGAGAGGGCCTCTGACAGCTCTGGGCCAGCCGGTGTTCCTCGTACAGAGAGGGCCTCTGACAGCTCTGGGCCAGCCGGTGTTCCTCGTACAGAGAGGGCCTCTGACAGCTCCTCAGTAAATGGATTATGTCAATCCTTTATCCTTAGTTTTTTAACAAGAGCATGTTTGTCTACAACAGAGTTAAAGGCAGTGGAAAAATAGGCAAGGGCTAATTCAGGGTCAGGTATGTGGGACACATTTTCTAAATCACACATACATATCATGCAAAAAACCTTCGTCATTGAAGTTTCTAAAATTCCTCTTAGACATAAATCATAAATCAAAATTTAAGGATTCTAGTACCTCTGGGCAATGATCACTGATATAATTTTTTAACATGTATTCATCATTCATGATTGACGTGTTATATTTTCAATGCAATGTCAATCAGGGTATTTGGGCTTTTCAGATGAGGCCCTGTGGGTTCGGTTTTAACTGTCAAATTTAGTTCCCTGCGTACATCTTTTCTCTCTGTCCCCCTCCCGTCCTCAAGGGGCACTAGAGGAGAACTACAGGCGTCACGCCCGCCTCCTCAACATCCACACCACTCAGCTGGGCCGCAGCGATGAGCGCTTCCAGGAGCTGGAGTCCACTTCCTACGACGGCAAGCTGATCTGGAAAATCCAGGACTACCAGAAGAGGAAGGAGGGCGGGGCCCTGGGCCTCCAGCCCTGCCTGAGCAGCCCTCCCTTCCACACAGGCCGCAGTGGCTACAAGATGGCTGCCCGGGCCTACCTGAGCGGGGACGGGGACGGCCGGGGGACTCACCTGTCCCTGTACGTGGTCCTCCTGCGGGGGGACTTAGACCCCCTCCTGCCCTGGCCCTTCCACCAGACTGTGTCTCTGTCTGTGCTGGACCAGAGCGGGGCCAACAACCACCTTACCCTGAGTTTCAGACCCGACCCAGCATGCAACAGCTTCCAGCGGCCCGGCGCAGACGCTACCGCTAACGTGGCGTCTGGGTTCCCGCGCTTCGCCTCGCACGGCCAGCTGGAGGCGCCGAAGAGCGCGGTCTACGTCAGAGACGACACGCTGTTCGTCAAGGTCAAAGTTGACACGAGTGGTTTGGAGGAACTGTAGAGGGTTGGAGTTCTGGTTAGGGTGGGAACATTTAAAGGTGCACTCTGCTGTTTATTTGTTGGTTCTTAAATCTCACAATCAAATAAGAAGTTTATTTGGCGAAATTCAACTGTGTGTGTGTGTTCAACTGTGTGTGTGTGTTCAACTGTGTGTGCGGTCTCCACCTCATCACTACCAATGTGTAGAACCCACATGGGTGTTGCCATGGCAGCCAGAAAGCTCACATCAGCTGTCAGGAGGTGAGGAGAGAATGATGCCAGTTAGTGTCTGTGTCTGTGTGTGTGTGTGTGTGTGTGTGTGTGTGTGTGTGTGTGTGTGTGTGTGTGTGTGTGTGTGTGTGTGTGTGTGTGTGTGTGTGTGTGTTTCAACTGCAATACCTACAACAGCATTTTGAACAAAGATAATAATGATAACTGACATTTAGAAAATTTGAATTTTATTTGTATTTTTCTACTGAAATAGCTTTTGTCATTATTTAATAAATACTTTCTACCGTATCAATGATTTTATGATTAGATGATTTTATATTGTTTGGATTCACATCTTATCACTTCTCACAACAACTGGACATGAAGGCGTCTCACCACCTCACACCACCTCACACCACCTCACACCACCTCTCACCACCTCACACCACCTCACACCACCTCACACCACCTCTCACCACCTCACACCACCTCACACCACCTCTCACCACCTCACACCACCTCACACCACCTCACACCACCTCACACCACCTCACACCACCTCACACCACCTCACACCACCTCACACCACCTCACACCACCTCTCACCACCTCACACCACCTCACACCACCTCACACCACCTCACACCACCTCACACCACCTCACACCACCTCACACCACCTCACACCACCTCACACCACCTCACACCACCTCACACCACCTCTCACCACCTCACACCACCTCACACCACCTCACACCACCTCACACCACCTCACACCACCTCACACCACCTCACACCACCTCACACCACCTCACACCACCTCTCACCACCTCACACCACCTCACACCACCTCACACCACCTCACACCACCTCACACCACCTCACACCACCTCTCACCACCTCACACCACCTCTCACCACCTCTCACCACCTCACACCACCTCAGAGTCTCCAGAACGACAACTTCAAATATGACAGAAAAAAATGACTTTTACAGATTTTTTAATCTGTAAAATGTGGGTTTAACGAATAGTTAACAATTCATTAACAAACAGTTCATAAAAATGTTTAATGCAGCAAGAAATCTTCCCAGCTACAATTTAATGTCCTGCTCAAAATGCATTAGGCTTTCTGTTTAAATACCAGCTGTTTGTTCAGATGTTCATTACGCTTTCTATTTCAATGTCTCCAGGACATCAGAGAGCATCAGCTGACCCCATCCCAGGGTCAGCTGTCTCAGGGGGGAGGGGTTTGACCTCAGAGCTGAGGCCAGAGAATCACAGCCTTCCTTTGTGACACGGCAACGATCCAATCTGCACAGAGAGAAACACCCCCTAACCCCGGCACCCCGAACCCCTACCTCACCCCTACCTCACCCCTACCTCACCCCTAACCTCTAGTCAAGATGACCTCACCTCTGTGTCTCCAGTTTGCAGTGTGGACTCCTCAGTCCAGCAGAGAGCAGCTTCACACCTGAGTCCTGCAGGTGATTCTCAGTGAGGTCTCAGTGAGGTCTCAATGAGGTCTCAGTGAGGTCTCAGTGAGGTCCAGCTCTGTCAGAGTAGAGGAGTTGGAGCTGGGAGCTGAGGCCAGACTCTCAGTCAGGCTCCAGCCTCCCAACCTGGGACCAGGCATGTTGACATGACAACTCAAATGAAGATGAAACTAACAATGGCTTCAGTCTGAACGAGAGACTACACTAATAATATAATGGTCTTTTTCTCTTTCTTTCTCTCATATCTCTCTCATATCTCTTTCTCTCTAAATATTCAGTGCAGATGAAAATATTTCTGACACAGTATTTACAGGGCTGGTTTCTATCAAATACTCACTTGGCTGTTCTGCCTCAGAAGAGCCTTCTCTGATCTGGAGTATTTGTTCAGGTCAAACATATCCAGCTCTGCTACAATAACTACAATAACTTAAAAACACAAATAATATATTGAGAGGATTGAATGTTTATTTCCAGATATAGTTACATATAATTTGTGGTTCCTTTATCCAGGAGAATCCAGATGTATCCTTTATCCATGTAGTAGTATGTAGATGTTTTTCTTTTCTTTGAAAGTTGTCTCCCACTAGTGTTTAAAGACAGGTACTACTGCTTATCTGTGATGCGTCACATGATCAGTTCAACTTGAAGAAAAGTTTTTGCATGCAGTACATGTTTGGTTTGGTTTCTCCTTCTTTTGCCATCCGTTTATAGTTTCGTCCTATGTGGCATTGTCTGTAAGTGTTTATATACTTATCTACTTATATTGAATATTATTCTTGTGAAAATGATGTTTCTTATCTATTTTGTAAGCAAGCCATTTGTGTGGATGTTTTGTTATGCTAAGCATACGTGATGTTTTATTATATTTTATTGTATAGCGCTTTTGTGTTTTTTTGTGTTTTTTTACTGTCAAAGACACTACATTCCATGGAGAGAACCAGAATATAGATAACAAAAAAAAAAAATGAGAATGAGGAATGAGAAATAGGTGAGAAAGGGCGTGTTGTTTCCTACTATTCACCCTGCTTCTCTCCTCTCCGTCCCTGGAGAGCCACAAGCAACACCAGATGGCGTATGCCTTTCATTGCATGCTACCTTGTGAGTATTGTGTGTTTTTACGGTTAAAAGTTGGCTGTTTAATCAAATCTGAGTTCTGTATAATTATAATTATCTCTAAATATTGTTACTGTATATTTTTTTCAGCTGTATTAAACCAAATCTGAATTCCATTTGTCAGTGAATGTATGATAATGAGTTTCTCTGTGTATTTCAGTTCTGAGTGTACTCATCCACACTGGACACACCCGAGGTGATCATCCATTCAGTCTTATTCACTTTTCCCTTATTCTCCTCCTCTCCATTAACGTTTAATCTGTCCTGCTGTACACATCTCTCCTTTTTAATCTGTCCTGCTGTACACATCTCTCCTTTTTACCCTCATTTTCCACCATTGGAACCAATTCATAAGGTGTTACCATGTCTGTCTGTATCAGTCAGTACTGTCTGTCTGTATGTCTGTATCAGTCAGTACTGTCTGTCTGTATGTATGTATCAGCCAGTACTGTCTGTCTGTCTGTATGTATCAGTCAGTACTGTCTGTCTGTATGTATCAGTCAGTACTGTCTGTCTGTATGTATCAGTCAGTACTGTCTGTCTGTATGTATCAGTCAGTACTGTCTGTCTGTCTGTATGTATCAGTCAGTACTGTCTGTCTGTATGTCTGTATCAGTCAGTACTGTCTGTCTGTATCAGTCAGTACTGTCTGTCTGTCTGTATGTATCAGTCAGTACTGTCTGTCTGTATGTCTGTATCAGTCAGTACTGTCTGTCTGTATCAGTCAGTACTGTCTGTCTGTCTGTATGTATCAGTCAGTACTGTCTGTCTGTATGTCTGTATCAGTCAGTACTGTCTGTCTGTATGTATCAGTCAGTACTGTCTGTCTGTCTGTATGTCTGTCTGTATCAGTCAGTACTGTCTGTCTGTCTGTATCAGTTGGTAGAGCATGGCGCTAACAACGCTTAGGTTGTGGGTTTGATTCCCGCTGGGACCATCTATACTGAAATGTATGCACTCACTGCAATGTAAGTCGCTTTGGATAAAAGTGTCAGGTAAATGGCAGATATTATATGATTATATATGATTATATTATGTATCAGTCAGTACTGTCTACGTATCTGTGCATGTTACATTACATTGTGCCTCTGTGCTATGTTAGTTTGTTTTCTCTGTGTTGTGTTTGTACAGAGACTCCCAGAGCTGTTTTAACCCTGCAGTCTAACTGGCCAGAGATTTACCAAGGAGAGACATTCACTCTCAGATGTGACATACAGGAGGGAGGAGCCACCGACTGGGAGTACAGATGGTTCAAGAACAAAGATCTTAATAGTTCAGTGTACTCCTCTACGGAGAACGAATACAGACTGGGTGAAGGGCAGGCTTTGAATGAAGAGCCTACTTACAGCTGCATGGGGGTCCGGAGGACGGACTCCCAGAACTCTAGCGTCAGTGAAGACATCACAGTGACTGTGCTTAGTGAGTGTTTGTATTTTCTGTTGGGAGCGTGACTCATAATTGCTGTGTGTTATGAATATCCACTGAATGCATCTTAACTATGACATCATCTCCCCTCCACATTAGGGCCACCTAACGTTGTCCTGCGTGTGTCTCCTGCCTGGTGGCTGAAGGTTGGAGACTCGGTGACTCTGAGCTGTGAGGTTTGGCCCTCCACTTCAGGCTGGAGGTTCTCCTGGTACAGGGTTGCTCCCTACACAGTTGTTCCCTACTCATGGCCAACCCGCTCCTATGAGCTGCTACCAGACAGTGAGCGCGGGGCTGGAGGCTCCTACTCTCTCAGCTCTGTTGGTCTGAACCACACAGGGGGATATGTGTGTAGAGCTGGGAGAGGAGACCCAGTCTATTACACAGACTACAACAAGTACACCAGTTCTCCCACCAGCTATCAGCTTCTCTGGGTGGCAGGTGAGAGACCCCCCCCCGCCCCTCACATACCCCCACACCCCTACCTCTCACATACCCCCACACCCCTACCTCTCACATACCCCCACACCCCTACCTCTCACTCTCTCTGAATTTAATTCAGTTCAATTCCATGATGCTTTGCATGGAAATATATTTGTACATATTGCTAAAGTCCTCAACAGCTGAACAGCAGGTAGGTTAGGGTTAGGGTTAGGGTTAGGGTTAGCTGAACAGCAGGTAGGTAAATGCATGCAGCTTCATGTCTGAGTCTCTTTCTCTCTGTGTGTCTCAGGTCTGTCACCTTCAGCCTCTCTGAGCGTCAGTCCCAACACAACCCAGCACGTCATGGATGAGTCTCTGTCAGTGAGCTGTGGGGGGCAGCAGGGGAACTCTGCTGGATGGACCGTGAAGAGGATCTCATGGAGAGGCCTGTCAGACTGTGGTACTGACTGGGGATCAGTGACAGGATCCACATGCTCCAGCAATGCATCATGGGACAGTGGAGGAGTGTACTGGTGTGAGTCTGGGTCAGGAGAGTACAGTAATGCTGTCAACGTCACTCTGGGCAGTAAGTCTAATGCTTCACTCAACATGAATTCCACCGCAGCACCCTCACCTTGTTCATGTTGGTGATATGCTGATACAGTGTACTTATTGTGAGTTGTGTTGAGTTGGATGATTGACAGAATGTAACTGCCTGTGATTGGACAGGTGAGGTGATCCTGGAGAGCCCCGCCCTTCCTGTGACTGAGGGAGACTCTGTGACTCTGCGCTGCAGATATAAGGATGCTTACTCCAGCCCAAGGGCAGAGTTCTATAGAGAGGAATCCCTGGTCAGGACTGAGAGCAGCGGAGAGATGACCATCCTCAACGTGTCACGGTCAGATGAAGGAGAGTACTACTGTGAACACCCTGACGGAGAGCGGGGCTACCCGTCCTTACCGAGCTGGCTGTCAGTGAGAGGTGAACTGGTTTCATACATACTGTGAGAGGTGAACTGGTTTCATACATACTGTGAGAGGTGAACTGGTTTCATACATACTGTGAGAGGTGAACTGGTTTCCTGTGATGGGACCAAAGCCAAGCGTTTCATTGAGTTATATGACAGTAAAAAGGTTGAATCTTATCAGTTCTTCTTCTCCTCCTCCTCCAGCTCCAGGGAAATGAGGCGCCGTGGAACAGTTAGAAGTACCGTCCATGAACGTGGGGTGACGCTGACATGAACGTGGGGTGACGCTGACTTCACATTTGACATTTAGCATTTAACGCCTTTATCCAAAGCGACTGACAGTATTTTCTACAGTAAGTGAATCATCTATCCATCAGTCGTCATAGGAACAGAGAAAAGATCTATGCTAGGACCAGGGGCCATAGGCAGTCACAATGCTAGAAGAAGGAAGGATTCATTATTTTTATTTTTTATTTTATTTTTTACAGTAGGAACTGTACAGGGGGGTTGAAGAGGTCTTCAGAGTTGCAGCTCCTGTCTTTAGGAACGCCCCTTCCTAGGGAACTGGTGGCTACCACCTGGTCCTCCTCCTAGTGATCCCTGGAGGTACATCTGTCTAGACCTGCTTCTCATGTTAGGCCCTGATTCTTTCTACCTATGTGTCTTTATGATTGAATAGTTTTTGCTGTATATGTTTGTTTGCTATTGTTTGTTATGTTTGTATAATGTTTTGCTATTTCTTGTAAGTGTCTTTTGAGTGTCATAAAAATCCTGATGCAGATATTGTTGTTATTAACGTGTAGTCTTGTCTACATTCTTAAACTGCACCATCGTCTCCTGTGTTTTACTGGTGTGTGTGTGTGTGTGTGTGTGTGTGTGTGTGTGTGTGTGTGTGTGTGTGTGTGTGTGTGTGTGTGTGTGTGTGTGTGTGTGTGTGTGTGTGTGTGTGTGTGTGTGTGTGTGTGTGAGTGTAGCCTGTTTTAACAGATATATCGTATGCTGTATTTGACATGTTGATTATAAACACATTGAAGCCATGTTTCTGTGTTTGCATTCTAAGAGGAAACTCAGGGCTTGTGTGTTATTGTATGAATGCTGCATGATGAATACGTTTTATGCTTTTATCAATAAAAGGATGATTTTCTTCTTCCTCTACTGTCTTGTCTGACCTGCTTAGAACTGTTAATCCACAGGGAATTCAACCTCATTGTGAATTTGAAAGAATTGTTTCTAAATTGGACATTTAACTCCAGTACTTCCCTCAGTGTGTGTGTGTCCCCCCTCAGTGTGTCCCCCCCCCTCCCCGACTGCTTTTCAGAATCAAAATCAGTGTGTCTCTTCTGACACCTTCTCAGTGTAAAATCAGAATCAGAATCAGAATTCTTTTATTTGGTAGTATATTTGCACATAGAGGAAATTGACTTGGTGAGGTTGGTGCATGGACATAAAAAACAAATAGCAAATATTGACAAGAAATTTACAAAATAGCAAAATATGAACAAAATGGCAATAAGAAATTTACAAATTTACAAAAAAGAAACCTGAACAAATGTCTAGAAATGGATATCTCGTCAAATGTCAAACTCTCATCCAGAAGTAAGTTCCAGCCGGTGTTTCCTTGTTAGTTCCTCTGTGTGTGTGTGTGTGTGTGTGTGTGTGTGCATGTATGTGTGTGTGCAAGAGAGAAGTATGTATGTGAGTGTGTGTGCGTGCGTGTGTGTGTGTTCACATGTGTGTGTGTGGGGGGGGTGGGGGGATTGTGTTATCTATGTGTCACCCCCCTCTCCAACACACACACACACACACACACACACACACACACACACACACATGCAGCAGGGCTAATTTACATTGAGTTATAAAAAGAGTGACATTGTTAGGGCCATGCAACATGACACCGGGGGAAGGGGGGGGGGAATGTGGCTCTGAGTTGTAGGGATGAGCGGGTCAGGTGTGTGTGTGGTGTGTGTGTGTGTGTGTGTGTGTGTGTGGGGGGGGGGGGGGGGCAGGACAGTCAACTGGAAGGATGACGACATTCCCAGCTTATTCTTAGACCCTTTGTTCAGTGTTCAGAGACTAACAGACAGAGAACTACACCACAACAGACAGACAGGCCTAGACCACAACAGACAGACAGGCCTAGACCACAACAGACAGAACGACAGACAGACAGACACCACAGCAAAGCAGACTTCTCATTTGACAGAGATGTGGAAGATGAAACGTAAGTGCCCTCCCTCCATTTTGTACCATACGTGCTGCATGCTCTTTCACACAGGAAATTCAAAAATACTGAAATAACCGACAAGTGAGTTAGAAGAGTTTATGTGTCACTCCTCAACAAACACAGCAGGTTCAGAAACTCTTCTGTCTCCAACTCTGTAAAACTGGTGACGTCAGGAAGAGTACTACAAGTGGAAACACTTACAAAATGGAGGGAGGGCATTTACATATAACAACAGACATGCTAACAAATGACTCGACATTCAAATACATGACAGAATAAATAGCCTAGAGTACATGAAACAGCACACACAGCGTCATGTGTAGAACATGTTGTATATGTTAGAGATAAAACTGTAAATAACAACAATATCAAACTCTACTGCCTTCCTGATGTTGCACCTGTCTTACAGCTCCCATCCTGTTCCCTCTTGAGGCCAAGTACAGGCCCATTCTGGAGGTACAGTAAGCAGCCATTCACTGCAGTGTGTGTGTGTGTGTGTGTGTGTGTGTGTGTGTGTGTGTGTGTGTGTGTGTGTGTGTGTGTGTGTGTGTGTGTGTGTGTGTGTGTGTGCTAGCTAGCTATGTGGCTAGCAGGGGGCTAAGCTATGTGGCTAACAACCACGGCAAGCCTTGGCATTCCCTGTTTGTCTTCAAACAGCTGGGCTAACAACCAGGGAGGGAGTCAGTGGCAGTTCTTTAGAGAGGAGGGGGGAGAGGAGAGGTAGAGAGAGGAGAGGAGAGAGAGGAGAGGAGAGGAGAGGAGAGGAGAAGAGAGGTAGAGAGAGAGAGAGGAGAGGAGAGGAGAGGAGAGGTAGAGAGAGAGAGAGAGGAGAGGTAGAGAGAGAGACAGAGAGAGAGAGGAGAGGAGAGGAGAGGAGAGGAGAGGTAGAGAGAGAGAGGTAGAGAGAGAGAGACAGAGAGAGAGAGGAGAGGAGAGGAGAGGAGAGGTAGAGAGAGAGAGAGAGGAGAGGAGAGGAGGTAGAGGAGGAGAGGAGAGAGAGGAGAGGAGAGGAGAGGAGGTAGAGGAGGAGAGGAGAGGTAGAGAGAGAGAGAGGAGAGGAGGTAGAGGAGGAGAGGTAGAGAGAGAGAGAGAGAGAGAGAGGAGAGGAGGTAGAGGAGGAGAGGAGAGGAGGTAGAGGAGGAGAGGTAGAGAGAGAGAGGAGAGGAGGAGAGGTAGAGGAGGAGAGGTAGAGAGAGTCAGCGGCAGTTCTCTAGAATAACAGTCAAGTGAATCGGAAGAGAAGAGGAAGTGAATCTGGTCATGTTGTTTCCTGTCTCATGGACGTTGTGAAGCTGGCAGCGACCTACTGCACCAGGGCAGGGTGCCAGACACAACAACAACAACAACAATAATAATAATCTAGACATAGATATCATTCATAATAAAACCATTTCCTCCTTCCCTCTCTGACAACTTCCCGCCTGTCCGTCCCAGAGTCTGGTCCCCCCGGATCCCATGTCCCTGTTCAGCCTGAAGAGAGGTTCCCCAGAGGAGGAGTTCCCCGACCTGAAGAGGAACTACACGTGTATGGGCCGCGTCTTGACGCTGAACATGTACGCCCGCCAGTTCCACCGTGCCACAGAGGGTGGGGTCATCTTCGATGATGTCATACGCCCGGGCCTCGAGGAGCCAGGTGATGTCAGGGTGATGTCAGGGTGATGTCAGAGTGATGTCACAGTGATTCAGTCAGTCAGAGACACAGTCAGTTATTGGGGTCTATAGTGAATGCGTTGTGTCACATTCCTCCCTGTTGTCATTTGTTGCCCTGTGTGTGTGTGTGTGTGTGTGTGTGTGTGTGTGTGTGTGTGTGTGTGTGTGTTATCCCATCCTACAGGGGAGATGACAGGGCCCATGTCTGTGGGGTGTGTGGCTGGAGATGCCCAGTCCTACATCCTCTTCTGTGATTTCTTTGACCGCATCATTGAGGCTTACCAAGGCTACAAGATGAGCAACCTACAGGAGAGCGACTTCAACTATACCAACTTAAAGGTAGAGAGAGGCTGGTTAAAGGTAGAGAGAGAGGCTGGTTAAAGGTAGAGTAGACAGAGACTGGTTAAAGGTAGAGAGAGAGGCTGGTTAAAGGTAGAGAGAGAGGCTGGTTAAAGGTAGAGTAGACAGAGAGAGAGGCTGGTTAAAGGTAGAGTAGAGAGAGGCTGGTTAAAGGTAGAGAGAGAGGCTGGTTAAAGGTAGAGTAGAGAGGCTGGTTAAAGGTAGAGTAGAGAGGCTGGTTAAAGGTAGAGAGAGAGGCTGGTTAAAGGTAGAGTAGAGAGGCTGGTTAAAGGTAGAGAGAGAGGCTGGTTAAAGGTAGAGAGAGAGGCTGGTTAAAGGTAGAGTAGAGAGGCTGGTTAAAGGTAGAGTAGAGAGGCTGGTTAAAGGTAGAGAGAGAGGCTGGTTAAAGGTAGAGTAGAGAGGCTGGTTAAAGGTAGAGAGAGAGGCTGGTTAAAGGTAGAGTAGAGAGAGAGAGAGGCTGGTTAAAGGTAGAGAGAGAGGCTGGTTAAAGGTAGAGAGAGAGGCTGGTTAAAGGTAGAGTAGAGAGGCTGGTTAAAGGTAGAGTAGAGAGGCTGGTTAAAGGTAGAGTAGAGAGAGAGAGAGGCTGGTTAAAGGTAGAGAGAGAGGCTGGTTAAAGGTAGAGTAGACAGAGAGAGAGAGGCTGGTTAAAGGTAGAGAGAGAGGCTGGTTAAAGGTAGAGAGAGAGGCTGGTTAAAGGTAGAGTAGAGAGAGAGAGAGGCTGGTTAAAGGTAGAGAGAGAGGCTGGTTAAAGGTAGAGAGAGAGGCTGGTTAAAGGTAGAGAGAGAGGCTGGTTAAAGGTAGAGTAGACAGAGAGAGAGGCTGGTTAAAGGTAGAGTAGAGAGAGAGAGAGGCTGGTTAAAGGTAGAGAGAGAGGCTGGTTAAAGGTAGAGTAGAGAGGCTGGTTAAAGGTAGAGTAGAGAGGCTGGTTAAAGGTAGAGAGAGAGGCTGGTTAAAGGTAGAGTAGAGAGGCTGGTTAAAGGTAGAGAGAGAGGCTGGTTAAAGGTAGAGTAGAGAGAGAGAGAGGCTGGTTAAAGGTAGAGAGAGAGGCTGGTTAAAGGTAGAGAGAGAGGCTGGTTAAAGGTAGAGTAGAGAGGCTGGTTAAAGGTAGAGTAGAGAGGCTGGTTAAAGGTAGAGTAGAGAGAGAGAGAGGCTGGTTAAAGGTAGAGAGAGAGGCTGGTTAAAGGTAGAGTAGAGAGGCTGGTTAAAGGTAGAGTAGAGAGGCTGGTTAAAGGTAGAGTAGAGAGAGAGAGAGGCTGGTTAAAGGTAGAGAGAGAGGCTGGTTAAAGGTAGAGTAGAGAGGCTGGTTAAAGGTAGAGTAGACAGAGAGAGAGGCTGGTTAAAGGTAGAGAGAGAGGCTGGTTAAAGGTAGAGAGAGAGGCTGGTTAAAGGTAGAGAGAGAGGCTGGTTAAAGGTAGAGTAGACAGAGAGAGAGGCTGGTTAAAGGTAGAGTAGACAGAGAGAGAGGCTGGTTAAAGGTAGAGAGAGAGGCTGGTTAAAGGTAGAGAGAGAGGCTGGTTAAAGGTAGAGAGAGAGGCTGGTTAAAGGTAGAGAGAGAGGCTGGTTAAAGGTAGAGTAGACAGAGAGAGAGGCTGTAAGTCTAAGAACTCTCTTTACTCCCATAGAACAAGATGAAAACACCTGACTGTTGAAAGTACGGTTAGGTCCGGAAATATTTGGACAGTGACATAATTTTCATAATTTTGTCTCTGTACGCCACCACAATGGATTTGAAATGAAACAATCGAGATGCAATTGAAGGGCAGACTTTCAGCTTCAGGGGATTGAATAAAAACATTGTATGAAACGTTTAGGAATTGCAACCATTTTCATACACAGTCCCCTATTTTCAGGGGCTCAAATGTAATTGGATAAATTAACATAATCATAAATAAAATGTTCATTTTTTCATTAATACTTTGTTGAGAATCCTTTGCAGGCAATGACTGCCTGAAGTCTGGAACCCATGGACACCAAATGCTGGGTTTCCTCTTTGTGATGCTTTGCCAGGCCTTTACTGCAGCTGTCTTCAGTTGTTGTTTGTTCGTGGGTCTTTCTGCCTTTAGTTTTGTCTTCAGCAGGTGAAATGCTCGATCAGGTTGAGATCAGGTGATTGACTCGGCCATTGCAGAATATTCCACTTCTTTGCCTTAAAAAACTCCTGGGTTGCTTTCGCAGTATGTTTTGGGTCATTGTCCATCTGTACTGTGAAGCGCCGTCCAATCAAATTTGCTGAATTTGGCTGAATCTGAGCCCAGTATATCCCTAAACACTTCAGAATTCATCCGGCTGCTTCTGTCTTCTGTCACATCATCAATAAACACTAGTGACCCAGTGCCATTGGAAGCCATGCATGCCCATGCCATCACACTGCCTCCACCGTGTTTTATAGATGATGTGGTATGATTCAGATCATGAGCAGTTGCAGAATGCTGTTCCAGAACTGGGCTGGCTTTTTTACATGTTTTTTGGCAAAGTCTAATCTGGCCTTTCTATTCTTGAGGCTTATGAATGGTTTGCATCTTGTGGTGAACCCACTGTATTTGCTCTTGTGAAGTCTTCTCTTCATGGTAGACTTGGATAATGACATGCCGACCTCCTGGAAGGTGTTCTTCACTTGGCTGGATGTTGTGAAGGGGTTTTTCTTTACCATGTGAAGGATCCTGCGATCACCGTGGACGTTCAGGGCTTTTTGTGTTGCTGAGCTCACCAGTGCGTTCTTTTTCTCTCAGAATGTACCAAACTGTTGATTTGACCACTCCTAATGTTGCCGCTATGTCTCTGATGGATTTGTTTTGTTTTTGCAGCGTAAGGATGGCCTGTTTCATTTGCATTGAGAGCTCCTTTGACCGCATGTTCACCATGTTCACAGCAACAGCTTCCAAATGCAAATGCCACACTTGGAATCAACTCAGACCTTTTACCTGCTTAATTGATAAAGAAATAACAAAGGAATAGCCCACACCTGTCCATGAAACTGCTTTTGAGTCAATTGTCCAATTACTTTTGGTCCCTTGAAAAAGAGGGGGCTACATATAAAAGCTGTGATTCCTAAACCCTTCCTCCAATTTAGATGTGAATCCCCTCAAATTAAAGCTGAGTCTGCACTTTAAGCCCATATTGATATATAACTGTGACTTGAATATGTTTTGGTAAACAGCTAAAATAACAAAAATTGTGTCAGAGTCCAAATGTATATGGACCTAACTGTATTTCTAACTGAAGGAAAAATGTGTGTGTGTGTGTGTGTGTGTGTGTGTGTGTGTGTGTGTGTGTGTGTGTGTGTGTGTGTGTGTAGGGCGGTGATGATTTTGACCGTGACTATGCTGTCAGATGTGAGGTGAGCGTAGCGCGAGGTGTGGAGGACTTCTGCTTCCCCACACACTGCAGCCGCGGGGAACGCAGACAGCTGCTCACGCTGGCCACCAAAGGTACTGCATGCTCCTCTACCACACAGACAACTCACAGCATTACATACAGTGTACACTCTCTCTCTCTCACTCTCTCTCTCTCTCTCTCTCTCTCTCTCTCTCTCTCTCTTTCTCTCTCTTGTATTTTCACCATCAAAGCAATCAAATGTGCACCCAAACAGAGTAGAAAGCTTACTTCTATTCTATTCTATTCTATGACTTGATTGATTGCTTTATTATTATGATTATTATTATTATATTCTATTGAATGGTTGATTTGTTTGGCTGTTGTTGAGCAAGAATATAGGTGACCACAACATTTCACGAAATCACTTCCGTCTGTATGTTTCCTCCAGCCCTGGAGCAGCTGACGGGGGACCTCCCAGGGAAGCTGTACTCTGTGGGGGAGCTGGGCCAGGGTGGAGAGGGGAGGGGGGTGACCGTGGTCCCGTCCCTGTCCCAGCTGAGGGTCGGGCTGGCCCGTGACTGGCCCGATGCCAGAGCCGCCTGGTGAGTGGAGATGCCCTTTTACAGGTCATACAACTACCATGTTCATGTGTGTGTTATACAACTACCATGTTCATGTTCATACAACTACCATGTTCATGTTCATACAACTACCATGTTCATGTGTCATACAACTACCATGTTCATGTGTCATACGACTACCATGTTCATACAACTACCATGTTCATGTGTCATACAACTACCATGTTAATGTTCATACAACTACCATGTTCATGTGTCATACAACTACCATGTTCATGTGTCATACGACTACCATGTTCATACAACTACCATGTTCATGTGTCATACAACTACCATGTTCATGTGTCATACAACTACCATGTTCATGTTCATACAACTACCATGTTCATGTGTCATACAACTACCATGTTCATACAACTACCATGTTCATGTGTCATACGACTACCATGTTCATGTGTCATACAACTACCATGTTCATGTGTCATACAACTACCATGTTCATGTGTCATACAACTACCATGTTCATGTTCATGTGTGTCATACAACTACCGTGTTCATGTGTATATCCCTGTCATGCCCCTCTCATGCCCCTGTATATACCCCTCTGATGCCCCCCAGGGTGAGTGAGGACGGGAGCCTGGTGGTCTGGGTGAACATTGAAGACCACCTGAGGCTGGTGGCCACCAGCCACGACGCCAACCTGGCTGAGGCCTTCCAGAACATCTGTGTCAACCTCCTCAAGGTACCAGGACTTTGTGTTACTCTAGAAGTGTCTTCATGTTACTGTAGAAGTGTCATTGTGTTACTGTAGAAGTGTCTTTGTGTTACTGTAGAAGTGTCATTGTGTTACTGTAGAAGTGTCTTTGTGTTACTGTAGAAGTGTCATTGTGTTACTGTAGAAGTGTCTTTGTGTTACTGTAGAAGTGTCATTGTGTTACTGTAGAAGTGTCATTGTGTTACTGTAGAAGTGTCTTCATGTTACTCCTGTTAGCTACTGTAGAAGGGTGTTATGTAATTGTTCAGTGAGGGGCGCTGTATCATATAGGCCTGATGGCCCTGTTGTGTAATTCCCTGTTTTGTCCAGCAGGGGCACTGTATCATATAGTTCTGATGTTGTGTAATGTAATTCCCTGTTTGTCCAGCTGGAGGCGCTGTTCCAGAGGCTGAGGCACCCGTTCATCTGGAAGGCGCCGCTGGGGTGGGTGGTGGCGTCCCCGGCCGAGGTGGGGACGGGCCTGAGGGCCAGCGTCCGTCTGCGTCTGCAGCTCCTCCCCACACACAGGCGCAGGGAGGACATCCTCAAGAGGCTGCGCCTCCGCATGGACAAAACCGGTACTGCAGGGGAAATTAAATGAAGTAAAAAAAAAAGGACAGGTAGAGAGAAAAGTAGAGAGGTAGACAGGTAGAGAGGGAGAGAGAGGTAGACAGGTAGAGAGAGGGAGAGAGAGGTAGACAGGTAGAGAGAGGGAGAGAGAGGTAGACAGGTAGAGGGAGAGAGAGGTAGACAGGTAGAGAGAGGTAGACAGATAGAGGGAGAGAGAGGTAGAGAGAGGCAGACAGATAGAGGGAGAGAGAGGTAGACAGGTAGAGAGAGGCAGACAGGTAGAGAGAGGCAGACAGATAGAGGGAGAGAGAGGTAGACAGGTAGAGAGAGGCAGACAGGTAGAGAGAGGTAGACAGGTAGAGGGAGAGAGAGGTAGACAGGTAGAGAGAGGTAGACAGGTAGAGGGAGAGAGAGGTAGACAGGTAGAGAGAGGTAGACAGATAGAGGGAGAGAGAGGTAGACAGATAGAGGGAGAGAGAGGTAGACAGGTAGAGGGAGAGAGAGGTAGACAGGTAGAAAGGTTGTTTTTTTCCTCTCTCCCAAAACACATCATGTGACTATTCCAGGAAGTAAAACCTAAGTGTGTGATGAGGACGTCTAGGAGGCTCGAAAAATACAAAACACAATTTTTTTTGTAAAATTCCACTTTAATGGCTCTCTCCCTCCCCTCCTCTCCCCTCCTCTCCTCTCCTCTCCTCTCCTCTCCTCTCCCCTCCTCTCCTCTCCTCTCCTCTCCTCTCCTCTCCTCTCTCTCCCCCCCCCCCCCAGGCTGTGGGGGGGAGTATGACGTCAGTAACAGTCAGACCATCGGCCTCAGTGAGGTCGGCCTGACCCAGCTGGTGGTGGACGGGGTCAAACTGCTCATCGCCATGGAGACCAGGCTCCGGGAGGGCGTCGCCATTGACGACCTGGTGCCCGCTCAGAAGTAGAGGAGAAGGAAGATGAAGAAGAGGAGGAAGAGGAGAGAGGAGACACCTGGTGCCCCCTCAGAAGTCGAAAAAGAAGAGGAAGGGCGGAGGAGGAGGATGGAGGAAGAAGAGGAGAGAGACCTGGGCCACAGAAGGAGAGGAAGAGGAGGAGAGAGACCTGGGCCACAGAAGGAGAGGAAGAGGAGGAAGGAAACCTGACTGGATCAGTATCATCAGCTGAAGTGAAATGTTCCCAATAAACCAACAACTGAAAGATAAATATGTACTCTCAATATGCTCTACATAAAACATGTCTTCTGCTGCCTGAAGAGAGATTTGTTTTGTCATTTTCCATGCAGAGGCATGCTTTAAACTCAAGGGTCTGGAATGTCGACATTAAATGGCTCCAATTGTGTTTTGTGTCAAAGGTGAGTATCATTTTAAAAATCCACCAACATTTTAACCCGAAAAAACGTCATAACTATGACAACACAGCTTCTTGTTAGGCTCAACTTTCTGAGCATATAGATATATATAGTGTGTGGCTACTCCATACATTGCAGGCTAGCGACACACACACACACACACACACACACACACACACACACACACACACACACACACACACACACACACACACACACACACACACACACACACACACACACACACACACACACACACACACACACACACACACACACACACACACACACACGACAGGAGAAGCACTGCCACACATCAACCACAGAAGACAGGCCACCTCTGTTCTGGAGGATCTTTCAAGTAAGTTTTAATATTGTGCACCGTCGGGCCTGAACCAACCCTCCTCACATGAGGGTGGGTCACTGGAGCCTACAGTGTGTGTGTGTGTGTGTGTGTGTGTGTGCGTGTGTGTGTGTGTGTTTCCATTTGGTTAACCCTTTCTCCTCCTCGCTCAGACATACAGGGTCATATGACAGCAGTCTTCTCTCCATGGAGACCGTTACTAGGGAGGAGTCACTGTGCTGACGCAGTCCACAGCTGGATCCCAACTCCACCCCAGTCCCTAGTCTGTACTCCCTAGCCCCTAGTCTGTACTCCCTAGCCCCTAGTCTGTACTCCCTAGTCTGTAGTCCCTAGTCTGTAGTCCCCAGTCCCTAGTCTGTACTCCCTAGTCTGTACTCCCTAGTCTGTACTCCCTAGTCTGTACTCCCTAGCCCCTAGTATGTACTCCCTAGTCCCTAGTCTGTACTCCCTAGTCCCTAGTCTGTACTCCCTAGCCCCTAGTCTGTACTCCCTAGTCTGTACTCCCTAGCCCCTAGTCTGTACTCCCTAGTCTGTACTCCCTAGTCTGTACTCCCTAGTCTGTACTCCCTAGCCCCTAGTCTGTACTCCCTAGTCTGTACTCCCTAGTCCCTAGTCTGTACTCCCTAGTCTGTACTCCCTAGCCCCTAGTCTGTACTCCCTAGCCCCTAGTCTGTACTCCCTAGCCCCTAGTCTGTACTCCCTAGCCCCTAGTCTGTACTCCCTAGCCCCTAGTCTGTA
>NW_028152859.1:58119-63119 GCF_951799395.1 Argentina silus | reverse complement strand
ACCGCTGAGTGAACCGGAGGATGAGATCACTACGGTGTAACCGGTAACCGATAACCTGCTGCTCGTCGGCACCGGAGTGAACATTACAACATAGTTCGTCTCTGATGGTTCCTCTCTGTCGGTCGACCGTTCCCGGTCATCTACGGGTCGCCGGGGGCATCAACACGTTCCGTATCGTTCATCACCTGAACGCGATCTCTCTCACATACAAACGTTCCTTCAGCCTATTGTTCACCGGTTTAATAAACTACACTAACAGTCAAATGTCTATGATATTGACTCAAAGCACACTATCCCGAATGAGCTTAAGAATGACTTTACGGTAACGAATCCGGTCCTTTTCGGCCAGATAGTCGAACTCCCCTCGGTTGCCTCGGTAGCTTTTAGCTGCTCTCCGGTGGAGCACCCCTTTAACCGGGTTAGTGAGACACACACCGGGCAAACCGAATACTTCTTCTGTCTTCAGATAAACCCTTTCGACCAAAAAAGGAGGAGACCAAACGGTCATACTTACATTCTCCGTGTCCCGTTCGTTCACGGTGGGCAATGGCGTTCGGGTCGACATTTTGTGTTTTGAAGGCCGCTTGGCGAAGCACCGGGCTCGGCCAGGGCCAAACCGGAGACGGAGGGGCGAGGGAGCGGGTAGTTAGTCCTACACCATCGGTATTTTAAACCCCGACCGGTCAGAACCGCAGTATCCCAAACAAACCTACAACATTTCCGCCTCCTAAGCTAATGCTAATGCTAGGGGCTAATGCTGTGATGCTGCAGACGAGGAGAGAGAGAGACAGAGAGAGAGAGAGGGGGGGGGAGACGGAGGGGGAGGGGGGGGAGAGACAGAGAGAGAGGGAAGAAGGAGTTTGGATGAAAGCGGAGGATCCAGCATCGATCCACCCCCGGTGGTAGACAGATAGACCGATGGACAGACTAGGGGTAGGAAGGAGAGAGGGGAGGGGGGGATGGAAGGAACATCTCTATTTCAGAAGCGACCGGTGTTGTCTCACCCTCTCTCCCTCCCTCCCTCCCTCCCTACTTGGAGAATTTAGATTCATGCAACACAACCGCTTCTGTTTATGTTTATGACATTAATAAAAACTGAAAATGTCTAGTCTGTCTGTCTCTTTGATACAGGAGATACAAGAGCAGCGAAACGCCAGGTGGCGAGAGAGAGAGAGAGATAAAGAGAGAGGGAGGGAGGGAGGGAGGGAGGGAGGGAGAGAGAGAGAGGGAGGGAGGGAGAGAGAGAGAGATAAAGAGAGAGGGAGGGAGGGAGGGAGGGAGGGAGGGAGAGAGAGAGAGAGGGAGGGAGGGAGGGAGGGAGAGAGAGAGAGACTTTTTTCCGTTAATAAGAATCTAGGGAATGTTCATCATGATCATGACGCTGCCAAGGAGATGACTCCACGTGCCAACTGTTTTGTTTTGGAGGTTGTCGTCATCATCATCATCATCACCATCATCATCACCATCATCATCACCATCATCCCTAACAATAATAATAATGCATTTATTTTGTATAGCGCTTTTCTCAGTACTCAAAGACACTACATTTCATGGATAGAATAAGAATAGATAGATAAATAAAACGTAAAACAAATACAATGGCATTGTTTTTGTCAAAATAATAAAAATACATCGACATCTATAATTGAACCGACGTTTATTGCAAATGACAATGAAAATGACATGGTGACAGATGTCCGTAGACAGCGGCCATATGTGCGCTAATCAATCAAGGCTGTCCTCTCCAGACCGACTCCGTACCGGTCCGTTTACAGTCAGGAAACCTGCTGGGCCTTATTGTGCAGCAATGTCGCCATCTAGCGTTCTCCTCTCGGCATTGCATCTTGGAAACTCTTAAGGAGGCTACCGGAGAAGTCTTGCAAGGCTCAAAGCAATGAGATGTGGTGGTGATGGTGATGATAATGATGATGATGATGATGATGATGGTGGTGGTGGTGTTGATGATGATGGTGATGACCTTGGTGAAGAATCGGAGCTCTGTGGGCTGTGCACGCAGATCTTTAAAGAGGAGTCTGGATTGTTTGCAGAGAGGGTCCACTGCTTTGTGCATTTGACCATTCAGGAGCTTCTCGCTGCGTTGTACACACTTCACTCATGTCTGAGTGAGCACAGCAACGTCCTCCGAAGGCCCTGGAGAGCGAGAACGGACACCTGGACACCTGGACACCTGGACACCTGGACCTGTTCCTCCGCTTCCTAGTCGGCCTGTCACTAGAATCCAATCAGGACATACTGGGAGGCCTCGTCACAAAGACTTGGAACACCTCCCGGAGCATCAAGAACACGGTCCGATACCTGAAGAAGAAAATCCAAGAAAACCCGACTCCCAAAAGAAACACCTGTGAAACACCTGTTCCACTGTGTGAGCGAGCTGGACCGCATTATTAAAACCCCATTCGCGTTTATTCCTGTCAAAACACAAACAAAAAAACTGAATTCACTGAGGAATATCGTAACGCTTTGACGTTCGCTTTCGTTTTTAACAACAATGTAATTGGCGATCAAAGATAGTTACTCTGTCGTTACTAAATACACTCACCGATTGCCTTTGGAAAGTATTCAGACCCCTCCACTTTTTCCACATTTTGGATTAAATAATGGATTAAATTAAAAGTATTTGCCATCAATCCACACACAATACCCCAGAATGACAAAGCGAAAATAGGTTTTCAGAAATTTCTGTAAATTTATTAAAATTGAAATACCTCATGTAAATAAGTATTCAGACCCTTTGCTATGACTCTCTTAAAATTAGCTAAAATGCTAAAATGTCATCAACAAATCATCTTGATAAGTTGAATTGAGTCCATCTTAATGCAAGGATAATAGTTCATGTAATTTTGGAATTAATATCTTTGTTTTTATAGGGTCTCTGATTTGCATAGAAATCAATTCCACACTGTGTGGATCAGGATGTCATTACAAACTGAGTGGTTTGATCTGATCTCCTTGGTGTTGCTGTCCTGAGGCTCTATGGGGTTGGTTTGGGTTGGGGAACTGAGCCTCAGGACCGGCTGGCCGAGGGTACTCTTTTCCAGGCTCATCTCTTGGCAGATTTGGGCTTTTTTGGGGGGGAGAACCCTGACTGGTGTAAGAGCCCACGCTTAGACCAATCTGATACTTTTAAATCCCATGTAGGGGAAGTGCACAAGTGCATACTTCAGGAGGAGGAGGTACAAACGGGTTGGGAGTGTGCAGTCTGACACCTAACGGATCTGGCCTCGGCCCGGAGAAGTCACTCTGGCCTGAGGCAGTTGAAGCTCAGACAACGACCTGCAGGATGTGAGCGTGGCCATGCTCCCAGGCAGGCTGGAGAGCTGGTGCTGTGAACTACAGAGGCTGGGGTAGGACAAAAACCATGGCTGACACTATTACCAGCATCTTTCACCACAACGTGTCCGCTTAGCAGAAAGGCTTTTTTTTTTTTTTTTTTTTAAATATGTTTTTCAGGCATTTCTGCTTTATTGGGATAGAGACAGTAGAGATTGACAGGAAGGATGGGAGAGAGGAGGGATGACATGCAAGATAGGTCGAGGGTCAGAATCGAACCAGGAAACTTGTGTGCTTCGCCACTAAGCGCCCCCAGAAGAAAGGCTTTGACACGTTTCCAGAAGCCAACAGCAACTTTACATGATGTGGAATTTCACACCTTCCTTCTGTTTAATGTCATTTTCTTTAAATCTTTTGTTCTACCTTCTATGTTTTATTGTACACAAACATACACACACACACACACACACCAAGACCATGGCCCAGAACTTTCTTTAGGCCCGTCCTCAGAGATGGAAACCCAAAAGTCTTTCGGGCTGTGGGGGCTGTGGTGGCTGTGGGGGCTGTGGTGGCTGTGGTGTTCAGGCCCCTGGTCCCACCAGGCCACCTCTTCCATCCAGTTGTGACATCATTAGTTTCTTAGTTGAGCTTGTTTACTCACAAACCCTTTTATGATGAAAGTCAATTGATGGACCAAGAAACAGAAAATGTTTATTTACAAAAAAGTAATTTTATTGAACCAGCGCCATGTATAGGGGTCAAGGCTACAATATGGGTTTGTATAAACATACTTAAAATAGAACCAATACACAGATTCCTACAATTCTGGTAAAAAGATAAAACGGATAAAGATGCATTTTGTACATTAAAACAGAGGGCAAAAACTGCAATGTATAAAAGGATATTCAAGTACAAAATAATAATAAAAAACAATAACAAACAGTAAATATCTGATACAAAGTCCTTCATTTGCTAGGCACTTATATGTCTTTGAAAACGTAGGAACGTTTAGCTCCATTCACAACAATCAATTTCATTTTTCATAAACAAATCTATTTTGTCATAAATGATGTTAGCACAAACCATTATTGACAGATTATAAAATGCCTTGCACATCAAAAAAGATCATGTCTACGTAACAGAGTACCTTTTTTCTGTACAGTGAAAACATACAAGACAGAAGGTTGAGCATCGAAACTCACGTAACAATCCTTCTAGAACACCAGTCCTTCTAGAACACCAGTCCTTCTAGATCACCAGTCCTTCTAGAACACCAGTCCTTCTAGATCACCAGTCCTTCTAGAACACCAGTCCTTCTAGAACACCAGTCCTTCTAGATCACCAGTCCTTCTAGAACACCAGTCCTTCTAGAACACCAGTCCTTCTAGAACACCAGTCCTTCTAGAACACCAGTCCTTCTAGAACACCAGTCCTTCTAGATCACCAGTCCTTCTAGAACACCAGTCCTTCTAGATCACCAGTCCTTCTAGAACACCAGTCCTTCTAGAACACCAGTCCTTCTAGATCACCAGTCCTTCTAGAACACCAGTCCTTCTAGAACACCAGTCCTTCTAGAACACCAGTCCTTCTAGATCACCAGTCCTTCTAGAACACCAGTCCTTCTAGAACACCAGTCCTTCTAGAACACCAGTCCTTCTAGATCACCAGTCCTTCTAGAACACCAGTCCTTCTAGAACACCAGTCCTTCT
>NW_028152859.1:45619-53119 GCF_951799395.1 Argentina silus | reverse complement strand
CATGATCTGTAGGCTACACATTCTGATTCAGCTCTTATGTGCTTGCTTGAGCCACACTTACAACAAGCTCAAATCCTTTCCCATTAACAAACAAAAGCGTAACAGTTTATCCAGCCACTAGACAGTCTTTTAGATACAATTTGAAAGCTGACTACAATCCAGTCCCACTCCTCCACTAGGAGAGTCAAGTTCTTCATTTAACAAATTCCGTTAAATTCATAGAAGATTAACATGCAAACATTGATTTTAATGTAGCCAAAATGTTGCATATTTTAGAGAACTGTTATCAATTCCATTTTACATCACGACAATAATAAAATGCTTGTGTTCATTTCTGCAGGGACGTAGGTCACCTGACCCAGGTGTAGTGTAGTCAGGGACGTAGGAAGGATATTTCGAGGGGGGTGAAGGGTTACGGTTATTATGAAATATGGACGATGCCTTAGCCTAGCGATGTTTAGGTGGTCTTTGGGTGGTGTTGAGGTGGTGTTTTGGTGGTGTTTTGGTGGTGTTGGGGTGATGTTTAGGTGGTCTTTGGGTGGTGTTTTGGTGGTGTTGGGGTGATGTTTAGGTGGTCTTTGGGTGGTGTTGAGGTGGTGTTTTGGTGGTGTTGGGGTGATGTTTAGGTGCTGTTTGGGTCCTACCTGCCACAGTGATCTGTACGGAGGCTCGTATCGCCCCCTGCTGGTCGTTGGAGGCGGTGCAGGTGTAGTTCCCCGCGTCGCCACGCCGCACCTTAGAGAAGTGCAACACACCTGAGGCCTGATCCACACTAGTTGGGAGGTCAGCCCCGTCTGCAGGGGGAGCCAGAGAGCACAGGGTCACACACACGCACCCACACACACGCACACACACACACACACACAGCATGGTTATAACATGCGCACACTAACCTGCTCTGGTCCAGAGGATGGTGGGGGGGTCTCTGCCCTTGGCTGAACACTGAACACTGCTCTCCTTGTCCAGCTCCACACACTGGGTGGGCTGTGGGGTCGGGGTGAACTTTAACCTCTCTACAGGAGACAGGAGGGGGGGGGTCAGGAGAGACACACGCACACGCGCACACACACGCGCACACACACACACACACACACACACGTACCCAGTACGTTGACCTTGGCTCGGCCCTCGAGGTACCCGGCCCCCGTCTGGCAGCGACACATGTAGACATGGTTGTCATAAACCTCCACACTGTTGATCCTCAGAGTCCCGTTAGGGAACAGCCTGAAACGCCCGTCCTGACACACACACACACACACAGCATGGTTATAGCACACACACACACACACTCACACACACAGCATGGTCATCACACACACACACACACACACACACACACACACACACACACACACACACACACACAGCATGGTTATAGCACACACACACACCTCTTAGCCAGTAGGCAGACACACACACACACACACAGTATGGTCATCACACACACACAGCATGGTCATCACACACACACACAGCATGGTCATCACACACACACACACACCTCTTAGCCAGTAGGCAGACACACACACACACACACACACACACACACAGCATGGTCATCACACACACACACACACCTCTTAGCCAGTAGGCAGACACACACACACACACACAGCATGGTCATCACACACACACACACACCTCTTAGCCAGTAGGCAGACACACACACACACACACACACACACACACACACACACACACACACACACACACACACACACACACACACACACACACACACACCCCTCTTACTTCGTCTGTGATGGGGATGAAGTTGCGGTACCATGTGACCTGGGGTTGGGGCGTGGCTCGGGCGTGGCAGTGCAGGTACCCAGCATGCCCCTCTTCCAGATGGCTGTCCTCAGGCTTCCTCAGCCACTCTGGGGGGGCTGGGGGAGGAGGGGCAGTTAGCGTTAGCACCTAGCATGACTGGTTAGCATTAGCGTTAGCAGCTAGCATGACTGGTTAGCGTTAACACCTAGCATGACTGGTTAGCATTAGCGTTAGCAGCTAGCCTCACTGTGTATCGATACTCACTAGCCACGGTGACAGTGAGCTCCAGCTTCCTGGTCCCAGCCCTGTTCCGGGCCAGGCAGGTGTAAGGCCCAGAGTCCTCTCCCTGGGTGGGGCTGAACACCAACTCCAGCCCCTCCTGGTAGACCCTGCCCTGGCTGGGCACCCGCTCCCCCCCCCTCTCCCACCACACCTCCGGCTCCGGCTGGCCACCAGGGCGGCGACACCACACACGCTCCAGGGAGTTGGCACTAAACTCCCTGCTCAGGCTGGGGCCCATGTCCTCGATGTCTGGGGGAGGGGGGAGGGGTATTAGTCTCCAGTCTTGGTCCAAGAATCATGAGTATACTTGCTTTCATTTGCCTGTGTGTGTGTGTGTGCTCCCTCTCTTACCTGCGATGCTGACCGTGGCCTCCAGGGTGACAGGGGGTCCGCGGGGGCCCTGAGACACACACCTGTAGACCCCCGTGTTCCTGGGCTTCACCTGGGTGATGAGCAGGGACCCATTGGTCAGCAGAACCAACCTGGAGGAGGAGAGAGGGGGAGGAGGAGGGAGACAGCATGGCTGAGTTAAGTCTGAGTTGTTTTGCTGTTTTCATGAATCTACATGCAACAGGCAGTATAAGAGGAATGTTGTTATTGGAAGATTAATCTCTCCCACACACACACACACACACACACACACACACACACACACACACCCTCACAGACACACACACCCTCACAGACATTACCGTGACTTGTTGACGATGAGCTCGTCCTGGTGGTACCACTGGTGGTCCGGGGGGGGCTCGGCCGTGAACTGGCAGTGGAGCAGCGCCTCCTCGTTTCTCAGGACCACCACGTCCTCTGGACTCACCACCGCCCGCGGGAAGCTCTGGTCTACGGAGACAGACCAGGGACAAACATCATACAGTGGCTTCGGAAAGTATTCAGACACCTTCACCTTTTCCACATTTTGTTGTGTTATAGACTCAATTTAAAATGGATACAATTAAATAATTTTGCCATCAATGCACACACACAATACCCCAGAAGGACAAAGCCAAAACACATTATTAGAAATGTCTGCAAATGTATTAAAATTGAAATACCTCATGTACATCAGTAATGTAATAATGTATAATAATAATGTACATCAGTAATAATGTATAATAATAATGTACATCAGTATTCAGACCGGTTGCTATGACAGCTCAAATGCTAAAATGTCATCAACAAATCACTCAATAGGTTGAATTGTGTCGTACCTATGACGGTGTGTGTGTGTGTGTACCTATGACGGTGAGTGAGTGTGAGTGTGTGTGTGTGTGTGTGTGTGTGAGTGAGTGTGTGTGTGTGTGTGTACCTATGACGGTGAGTGAGTGTGAGTGTGTGTGTGTGTGTGTGTGTGTGTGTGTGTGTGTGTGTACCTATGACGGTGAGTGTGTAGTTGGTGGTGCTGCAGACGTGGCCGGCAGGGTTGCGGGCGCAGCAGTAGTAGAGGGCGTTGTCGTCGGGCGAGGCGCTGGGGAGGGTCAGCGTCCGCTCCTTGTTGTTGATCTGGTGGCTCTTCTCTGCCAGACGCACCCCGTCCTTATACCAGTGGCACGTCGGCCTGGGGGGGGGGGGTGATTAGATTCATCTTTAATCTCATCTTTTGTCTCACAAAGACACCCCATACTCAACTGCTGTGTGTGTGTGTGTGTGTCACCTGGGGTGTCCATCGATGTTGCACCTGAAGGTGACGGGGGTGGAGCTCTGGATGTCCTGGTCTGAGGCAGGGTCCTTCAGGACCACCTCCCCACTCTCCAACCCTGGGGGGGAGAGGGCATCAGGCCTGGTCAACACACACACAACCACAGACACACACACACACAGGATAACCCCGCTCATGCTGGCTTTAGATTTAGTGGTGGAGGTGGTGGTGGAGGTGGTGATGGTGGTGGAGGAGGTGGTGATGGTGGGGGTGGTGGTGGAGGAGGAGGTGATGGTGGGGGTGGAGGAGGAGGTGATGGTGGGGGTGGTGGTGGAGGAGGTGATGGTGGGAGTGGTGATGGTGGGGGTGGAGGTGGTGATAGAGGAGGTGATGGTGGGGGTGGTGGTGGAGGAGGAGGTGATGGTGGGGGTGGTGGTGGAGGAGGTGATGGTGGGAGTGGTGATGGTGGGGGTGGAGGTGGTGATAGAGGAGGTGATGGTGGGGGTGGGGGTGATGGTGGTACTTGGAGTGAGTTTTACCATCTCAACCAGTGAGTTTTGAAGCCCCCAGCAGCAGTGGGCCCTCCCGGGGCCATTCTGACACACTCACATTTGATGTTGAACGAGGCCTCTGCTGACTGCTCCACCGCGCCCGTGGCGTTGTTCTCGGCGACGCAGCGGAAGGTCCCAGCGTCCTGCGTCCGCTCCACCGCCGTAAACTTCAGGTTCCCTCCCTCCTGGAAGCGCCGCTCTGAGTCACTCACCGATTGGCCGTCGAGGAGCCAGCTGTAGGCCACACCCTCGGGGTCGCTGACCTCACATCGCAGCATGGCGCTCCGCCCGTGCAGTGCATCCTGGGACTTGGGCTCCTTGGTGAAGTGGAAGGAGGAGGCACGGACGGACAGAACTAAGAGAGAGAGAGAGAGAGAGAGGGAGAGAAAGACAGAGAGAGAGGGAGAGGGAGAGAGAGAGAGAGAGAGAGACAGAGAGAGAGAGAGAGACAGAGAGAGAGGGAGAGGGAGAGAGAGAGAGAGGGAGAGGGAGAGAGAGAGAGAGAGAGAGACAGAGAGAGAGAGAGAGACAGAGAGAGAGGGAGAGGGAGAGAGAGAGAGAGAGAGAGAGAGAGAGACAGAGAGAGAGGGAGAGAGAGAGAAAGAGAGGGAGAGAAAGAGAAGAAAAAAGCATGAGCACTGGCAAGTAGTGTGTGTGTGTGTGTGTGCGCGCGCGCGTGCGTGCGTGCGTCTTGTCTAGTAACAACTGGATGCAGCCCCCAATGTTCACGACCGTGTTGGAGAAGCTTCTGTGAACATGAACTGAACCAGACGACCATGACTGAACTACACCACAGAAACCCTGCAGAGGGTTAGGGTTAGGGCTAGGGTTAGGGTTAGGCAGACTAAAGCTACTACAGAAACCCTGCAGAGGGTTAGGGTCAGGGTTAGGGCTAGGGTTAGGCAGACTAAAGCTACTACAGAAACCCTGCAGAGGGTTAGGGTCAGGGTCAGGGTTAGGGCTAGGGTTAGGGTTAGGCAGACTAAAGCTACTACAGAAACCCTGCAGAGGGTTAGGGTCAGGGTCAGGGCTAGGGTTAGGGTTAGGCAGACTAAAGCTACTACAGAAACCCTGCAGAGGGTTAGGGTTAGGGTTAGCTTGAGTTCAGCAGACTAAAGCTACTTCATTTCCCTACATGGAAACCATGGAAACTACCTTCACCAACACAAGACAGTCAGGTAGTGAGAGAGACCACCACATCATGTGACTGCAGTCACTGGGAGAGAAGAAGGAGGGGGAGTCTGGGGAGGCGGGTGGGGTCGTACTTCCAGACAGTCTGTCTGTCTGCCTGCCTGTCAGTCTCGCTCCAGTGAGCGAGGCCTCTGCCCAGTATAGCCCATGCTGGTTCTGTGACTGGGACTGGGACTGGTGTGTGTGTGTGGGGGGGGGGGGGCAATGTTGCCCACGCTGGGACCGGACCAGTCTGGGAAATGAACTCTGGTCTCCCATGGAGAGGATGAGAGGAGGGGGAGGAGAGAGTAGAGGGGGTGGGACACACAAGGCCTCTACCTCTGAGAGGAGGGGGGGGGAGGCTACCGCTGGAAGGAGAACGTTCCCCACCCTCATCCCTCTTCCGGGATTCCAGGGCAGGAATTCTGCCTGTGGAGCCACAAAGGTGCCATTGATGGCTGAGGAGCGAAGGCTCCGCTGAGCCTGTGTAGGCGATGCTGATTGGCTCCACTGAGCCTGTGTAGGCGATGCTGATTGGCTCCGCTGAGCTGAGCCTGTGTAGGCGATGCTGATTGGCTGAGACGTGGACCACAGTTGGCTCCAGTGGTTCAAAGTTACTGAGTTTTCTCTGTTTTTTCTCTCTCTCTCTCTCTCTCTCTCTGCTACACTCAGCTCTGTCTGTGCCAAAAGCCCCTGTGGTCTCACACACACACACACACACACACACACACACACACACACACACACACACACACACACACACACACACACACACACACACACACGGCTGGCTCTAGTACAAAGGCAGGCTTTGATGCGTTGTGACCCTCTGGTGAAGGACAGTACTGAGGTCTGGGTTGGTTTAATCCCTGAGAGCAGAGAGGGGTGAGAGGAGTGTGTGTAGGGGGGGGACCCCCAGAGCAGAGAGGGGTGTGTGTGTGTGTGGGGGGGACCCCAGAGCAGAGAGGGGTGTGTGTGTGTGTGGGGGGGACCCCAGAGCAGAGAGGAGTGTGTGTAGGGGGGGACCCCAGAGCAGAGAGGGGTGTGTGTGTGTGTGTGTGTGGGGGGGGGGACCCCAGAGCAGAGAGGAGTGTGTGTAGGGGGGGGGGGGGGGGGGGGGACCCCAGAGCAGAGAGGGGTGTGTGTGTGTGTGTGTGTGGGGGGGGGACCCCAGAGCAGAGAGGAGTGTGTGTAGGGGGGGGGGGGGGGGGCCAGAGCAGAGAGGAGTGTGTGTAGGGGGGGGGGGGGGGACCCCAGAGCAGAGAGGGGTGTGTGTGTGTGTGTGTGGGGGGGGGGGGGGGTGCAGCTGTTGCTCCAGCCAGGGACACGACTCAACAGGTGTCCCATCTACCCCATAGCAGATTAACACTGTGTGTGTGTACGTGTGGATAGTGTGTGTGTGTATGTATGCATGTATGTATGTCCCCCCCCCTACCACACCCTCCCTCCCTCCCTCCCTATCATACCCGCCACCCCCCCCCATACCCTCACCATGCTCCGGAACATTCCACATCTCTACACACATCCCTCTACACAACACAACATCTCTACACAACACAACATCTCTACACACATCCCTCTACACAACACAACATCTCTACACAACACAACATCTCTACACAACACAACATCTCTACACATCCCTCTACACAACACAACATCTCTACACAACACAACATCTCTACACATCCCTCTACACAACATCTCTACACAACACAACATCTCTACACAACACAACATCTCTACACAACACAACATCTCTACACATCCCTCTACACAACACAACATCTCTATACAACATCTCTACACATCCCTCTCCACACATCTAAAAGGCCTCGCTCATTGAGTACAGAGAATGTTGTGGGCTTTCTAAATTCAGTTCAGGAGGGAGGGAGAGAGAGGGGGGGGGGTGGGAGAGAGAGAGAAAGGGAGGGAGAGGGGGGGGGGGGGGTGGGGGGAGGGAGGGAGAGAGAGAGCTTTAATGAAAAGCATATGGACTTCAATTTAATTATGTCCCATTTCTGATCTTGTAACAAGAACCACTTGTTCTCTACAGAGAACCCTCTCACACAGACACACACACACACA
>NW_028152859.1:22500-45419 GCF_951799395.1 Argentina silus | reverse complement strand
CATGCTCCGGAACATTCCACATCTCTACACACATCCCTCTACACAACACAACATCTCTACACAACACAACATCTCTACACAACACAACATCTCTACACATCCCTCTACACAACACAACATCTCTACACAACACAACATCTCTACACAACACAACATCTCTACACATCCCTCTACACAACATCTCTACACAACACAACATCTCTACACAACACAACATCTCTACACATCCCTCTACACAACACAACATCTCTACACATCCCTCTCCACACATCTAAAAGGCCTCGCTCATTGAGTACAGAGAATGTTGTGGGCTTTCTAAATTCAGTTCAGGAGGGAGGGAGAGAGAGGGGGGGGGGGTGGGAGAGAGAGAGAAAGGGAGGGAGAGGGGGGGGGGGGGGTGGGGGGAGGGAGGGAGAGAGAGAGCTTTAATGAAAAGCATATGGACTTCAATTTAATTATGTCCCATTTCTGATCTTGTAACAAGAACCACTTGTTCTCTACAGAGAACCCTCTCACACAGACACACACACACACACACACACAGACTCCGCTCAGACTAGAAACTACCAGTCTCTCTGGAGCGGACAGAAGGGAAGGTTTCATATCCAGAGATTACAATAACCAGTAATGTACTGATTCATCTCCTGATTGATTACAAGGCAGACGCTATGACATCAGAGACACATTGGACCTACGCAGGCCTCACTGCCCTATCCCTGGTTAGCGTTAGCAGCTAGCCTCACTGCCCTATCCCTGGTTAGCGTTAGCAGCTAGCCTCACTGGCTAGACATTTCTAGCTATCATGCTAATGACCCTGTTAGCTCAGTGGGAACCAATCAGTGGATATCTGAACAGCGTGTCACTGGATTGCTTCATCAAAACCCGACCTCAAAACATTTGAAATGCACAAAAAATAAAGCTTTCACTTTTACTGATGATCAAAGGCAGTTACTCTGTTGTTACTAAACACAGAGTTCCATCTGCTCCAAGTTCACAGCGTGACGCAGAAACACTTTGGGGAAAACCTGCAGAGACCAGAGGCGCACGCACACACACACACACACACACACACACAGGCCTATCACAGTCCTATCAGGAAGCCCTGAACTAAATGTGGTTGAGAGTGTGGGTGTGTGTGTGTGTGTGGTTGAGGTGTGGGTGTGTGTGTGTGTGTGGTTGAGGTGTGTGTGTGTGTGTGGTTGAGTGTGAGTGTGTGTGTGTGGTTGAGGTGTGTGTGTGTGTGAGTGTGTGTGGTTGAGGTGTGTGTGTGTGTGCTACAGCCTACATAGGAAGAGTATGATGTTGGTGTTTGATAGTATTGTATTATTAGATAGTATTGTATTATTCAAGTTTCAAGTTTATTGTTACATCTCATACGTGTAGGGAGTAAAATTCTCCGTGCCAGGCAGTGATGCACCCCGTCAGGATGCTCTCGGTAGTGCCCCTGTAGAAGGTCTGCAGGATCTTGGGGGCCCATGCCAACCTTCCTCAGCCGCCTGAGGTGGAAGAGGCGCTGCTGTGCCTTTTTCACCACCTGATTGGTGTGCTCGTCCCAGGTGAGGTCATCGGAGATATGGACACCAAGGAACTTAAAACTGTTGACCCTCTCTACTGCGGACCCGTTGATGGTGATAGGGTCCTGTTCCCGGCCTTTCTTCCTGAAGTCCACCACCAGCTCCTTGGTCTTGTCGGTGTTGAGAGAGAGGTTGTTCTCCTGGCTGTACTGGGCCAGGCGGTCGACTTCTCTCCTGTATCCTGAATCACTGTGGTGTCATCAGCGAATTTGATCAGAGTTGGAGCCATGAGTGGCCACGCAGTCGTGGGTGATAATACTCTCTAATAATATAATATAATACTATTAGATAGTGTTGTCTTCGACAGGATTGTGTTTTTACTGCCTGGTTAACTTACGAACCGCAGAAGAGTTCTGGAACACTCTCCTCCTTTAACTAGCAACAACACTTTGATTGGCTAAAAAATTAAGCATCAATATTTATGCATTTTTGGTGAATAAAGTCACCCTTGGTTGTTCAAAGACAATAGGCCGGTCTCCCACTCTGAGAATATCAAAATCAGCCAATAGGAAGCTCTCCACAAATCATTTCAACCAATAGGCAACTGACCTGACGTTGAACCCAGAAGTTCATAATTTCTAACATCACATAAATGCAGCATGCGCTACAACCTCCGATGCCCCACATCCTGTTCCTGGGTGACCCCCGTGACCTTTGACCCCTAACCTGAGGTCAGCCAGTGGGGTTCCCCCTGACAGTTGTGGCCTGTGGCGGCATCCCAGCAGCCTTAGCGGTTCCTCAGACATCCAGTGTTTTGATTGGCTTCAGTCTCGGGTTCAGTCTCATCTTGTGGCTTCGCTGCTGGTTTACAGGGAGGATGAAGAGTGTGTGTGTGTGTGTGTGTGTGTGTGAGAGAGAGAGACAGAGATAAAGAGATGTAGGAAGAGAGTGTGTGTGTGTGTGTCTGGCTGAGAGGCTTTGGCAGAACTGCGTGTCTACCCCCCCCCCCCCACTCCAACGTGTTTGGGACGTTTCTGTGACTTTCACAGCTGTTCTGTGAGCTATGACACACACATCTATCTAAGACAACAAAACCATGTCTCCAGCTATCTTTAGACCACCTCTCTCTCTCTCTCTCTCTCTCTCACACACACACACTCACACTCACAACACTACACTCTCTCACACACATACTACACTCTCTCACACACACTCACACTCACACACACAACACTACACTCTCTCACACACACACACACCCTACACTCTCTCACACACACACACACCCTACACTCTCTCACACACACACACACACACACACACATACTACACTCTCACACACACCCTACACTCTCTCACACACACACACACCCTACACTCTCTCACACACACACACACCCTACACTCTCTCACACACACACACACACACACATACTACACTCTCACACACACCCTACACTCTCTCACACACACACATACTACACTCTCACACACACCCTACACTCTCTCACACACACACACACACACACACACATACTACACTCTCACACACATACTACACTCTCACACACATACTACACTCTCTCTCTCACACACACACACATTACAGTTGTAGTCATCATCACTGTTGATCTCTCACCAGCCACGCCCTGTTCACCCTCAGGAAACCTGAGCCGTGTGTGTGTGTGTGTGTACCCAGAGGAGTCGGTCTAAATATAGCTTTCACCAACAGAGAGGTTTCCTTCAAAGGAGCGAGGAGAGAAATGAGGATGAAAAGACGACAAACCGTCACCTCAGAGTCTCACACACACACACACACACACACACACACACACACACACACACACACACACACACACACACACACACACACACACACACACACACACACACACACACACACACACACACACACACGGCATGTCTGGATGGATCCTCATATCAGATGACATTTCCTCCTTCGTGCCAACAAGCCAACTAATGGTGGGTGGCATGGCACACACACACACACACACCACTGGTTCAGACACACACACACACACACCACTGGTTCAGACACACACACACACACACCACTGGTTCAGACACACACACACACACCACTGGTTCAGACACACACACACACACCACTGGTTCAGACACACAAACACACACACCACTGGTTCAGACACACAAACACACACACCACTGGTTCAGACACACAAACACACACACCACTGGTTCAGACACACACACACACACACACACACCACTGGTTCAGACACACACACACACACACCACTGGTTCAGACACACACACACACACACCACTGGTTCAGACACACACACACACACCACTGGTTCAGACACACACACACACACCACTGGTTCAGACACACAAACACACACACCACTGGTTCAGACACACAAACACACACACCACTGGTTCAGACACACACACACACACACACACACCACTGGTTCAGACACACAAACACACACACCACTGGTTCAGACACACACACACCACTGGTTCAGACACACACACACACACACACACACACACCACTGGTTCAGACACGCACACACACACCACTGGTTCAGACACAGACACACACCACTGGTTCAGACACATACACACACCACTGGTTCAGACACATACACACACCACTGGTTCAGACACACACACACACACACCACTGGTTCAGACACATACACACACCACTGGTTCAGACACACACACACACACACACACCACTGGTTCAGACAGACACACACACACACACACACACACACACACACACACACACACACACACACACACACACACACACACCACTGGTTCAGACACACACACACACACACACCACTGGTTCAGACACACACACACCACTGGTTCAGACACACACACACACACCACTGGTTCAGACACACACACACACACACCACTGGTTCAGACACACACACACACATCACTGGTTCAGACACACACACACACCACTGGTTCAGACAGACACACACACCACTGGTTCAGACAGACACACACACTACTGGTTCAGACAGACACACACACCACTGGTTCAGACAGACACACACATCACTGGTTCAGACACACACACACACCACTGGTTCAGACACACACACACACACACCACTGGTTCAGACACACACACACACACACCACTGGTTCAGACACACACACCACTGGTTCAGACAGACCGGGTTGACGAGGCAGCATTTGTCACATGGTGTCATTCAGCTGAGTCAGACACACACACACACACACACACACACACACACACACACACACACACACACACACACACACACACACACACACACACACACACACACACACACACACACACACACACACACACACACACACACACACACACACACACACACACACGTGTGTGTGATCAGACTGCAGCTGCCAGTTGTGGTATCACCCACCACATCCCTCCCCTCTTTCTCTCTGTAACCTGGGGAGCTGAAGCCCTGGGAGGCCCCCCGCCCCCCATCCCCCCCGTGTTTCAGGAGAGCCGACACCTCAGCTGCTGCCTCCCTATCATATGACTAGGGGCCATTGTCTTAGCTATGAAACACACACACACACACAGGCGCACACACACACACAGAGTAACTGTACCATAGGATGTTTCCTATTACACACGCTGTAGGTCTTAATCAGGACCCAGGACCACCTTGTCAGGGGAAACAGGCATGCACACACACACACACACACACACACACACACACACACACAATATGGTTCTGATGATGAGAACTAGCTGAAGACATTGTTATTTCCCTGCTCCAAGCCCAGGAGGCCAAACGTCCCTTTTTCAAACAATCCCTCCATTAACACAAACACACACACACACAGCTCCAAATAAACTTAAATCTGACCTAAATCAAACTACCTGTTTTACCGTTTCCTCTGTGAACAGGCCTTTGGTTACAACGGGTGTGTGTGTGTGTGTGTGTGTGTGTGTGGGTGTGTGTGTGTCTACATTTACATTTAACAAGCACAAGTGTCTAAGTAAATGAATCATCATCCATCAGTCATCATAAGAACACATCTATGCCAGGACCAGAGGACCAGGGGACCAGGGGACCAGAGTTAGGACCAGGGGACCAGAGGCAGTCAGCAGTCACAATGCTAGAAGAATTACTTTTTTTTTTATTTACAGTAGAGAAACTTGTACTGGGGGTAGGTCTCTATGGTTAGTACAGGGGGTAGTGGGGGTGAAGAGGTCTCTAGGGTTAGGGTTAGTACAGGGGGGTAGTGGGGGTGAAGAGGTCTCTAGGGTTAGGGTTAGTACAGGGGGGTAGTGGGGGTGAAGAGGTCTCTAGGGTTAGGGTTAGTACAGGGGGGTAGTGGGGGTGAAGAGGTCTCTAGGGTTAGGGTTAGTACATTGGGGTAGTGGGGGTGAAGGTCTCGAGGGTTAGGGTTAGTACAGGGTTAGGGTTAGTACAGGGTGGGGGTGAAGAGAAGGGTCTTCAATCTACAGCAGAAGATTGGTAGTGACTCTGCAGACAGCAGTGGGAAGCTCGTTCCTCCAGCGGGGCGCCAGGACAGTGAAAAGCCGTGACTGAATAGTGTGACTACTGCATCCACGTAGAGGCGGCGGTGTGTGTGTGTCTCTGTGTGTGTGTTTCCCAGACCGGTGGTGTGTGTGTCTCTGTGTGTGTGTTTCCCAGACCGGTGGTGTGTGTGTCTCTGTGTGTGTGTTTCCCAGACCGGTGGTGTGTGTGTCTCTGTGTGTGTGTTTCCCAGACCGGTGGTGATCACCATGACAAAGGAAGGAGATGGCTCCCTGAGAGTTCCTCCTCAACTACCTGTGAAGTGGCTCTGACTGAGAGTGACTGAGTGTGTGTGTGTGTGACTCAGTTTCTTTCATCTCCCCCGGCCTCCATGCAATGGAGTGCAATTTCCTCTATGATCCCCGAGGGCAGCAACACACACACACACACACACACACACACACACACAAACTCTCCAACCAAAGAGACACTAACCCATTGTCTATGTGTGTTTCTCAACATCTACATACAAGAAGGGGGGGGGGGCAATGCCCTGAGCACCGGGGGGGGGGGGGGGGGGGGGGGGAATGCCCTGAGCATCCTCAACACACACACACACACACACACAGGTCAGAACAGACTATGACTAACTAGTAGTACCTACCTACCGGTCAGAACAGACCATGACTAACTAGTACTAATACTTTCAACATGACTCCATCTTGTAGCTAATCTACGGCTAGTCGTTTCTCTCACACCAGCCCCATGGTCATGCCGTGTGTGTGTGTGTGTGTGTGTTTGAGTTTAATTCGACAATGTTTAGTTAACAGACATTGGTGGGTATCATAAGGACAAACTACAGATGGAGATGGTATGCACGGTATTAGGTTAAATGCCGTACTCAACCGGTCAACCGTCTACCTGGCCAGCCCTAACCATTACCAAACGTGACCAGGAGTGCAGAAAGAAGCGACCGAGTAAACCAGTTAGAAATCAACGGACATTTCCCTCCAGAACTTTCTACTTCATGTCTGTTTGCTCTGAACGACTCCAAGACACACACACACACACACACACACACACACACACACACACACACACACACACACACAATGTTACTGAAACTAGCGACGACTGCAGCATCACTTTGTGCACAAAGTGAGACTTTGTATGCATTCCTAATTGCAGTCGGCCACATTTTTGCCCTGAGCTTCGCTGCGTCAGCGGCGTAATAGCAGACACATGCTGCTACCTAGGACAGGACAACTGGGTTAACTGTTCCAGCCTGAAGGACGAGACACGGTTTTAAATTAGAAATACATGTTCATAGCACACAGTTCAGTTAGAGACCACCCTTGTTGCCTACCTTGACTGTACTAGGTTAACATACCGGACTTGTGTGTGTGTGTGTGTGTGTGTGTGTGTGTGACGACGCCAACACAGCGTCTTTCCCCCATTGTTTCCACTCTTTAAGGAAGCTGGAGACTGTATGAGTGAATCTCATTGTTATCCCAAACTGACAGTACGCAGGCGAACGTTTACATTTCAACGTTTTCAGGCTCCAACGTTGTTAATCCGTGTGTAGGGGACGGAACCCCCACCTAGTTTCACACACAAGATGGGCTCCTAGCGTCTGGTAAAATGTCAGCAGAACGTTGCAGGAGAAACTCCAGGACAACGATCATCTGGGGGGACACCGTGTGTCGTCGGGGTTAAACCAACTCTACAGAGTTTACTTTTAGTCTACAAAGATAAAGCGATATTTTTCTGAAACAATCGAGTGTTGTTGGTTGTTGGTCGCCGTGTGTGTGTGTGTGTGGTGACTTTGTGTAAGTTAATTCCGTACCTCCGGTGAGCAGGATGATCAGGACGGCCGGGCCGGGGCTCGTCTTCGGCGGCAGCCCTCCGAGCCTCCTCCTCCTCCCCGGACACTTCTGTTCCACGATCGATAACCGCATCATTCAACTCCGGCGAACTAAGACAGAAACTCACTAAAACATTCGCGTCAATAAACGCGACCCTAAAACAAGGGCATTCAACGCGAAAAGCTACAAAACGGAATCGTCCCAGCGTCTCTGAGAAGTCGGAGGCTCCGACGGGAAAGGAGGGACGGCGCTTTGTTGTCGGAGGTTCTGCAGTCAAAGACTATCCGACTTGTTCAGACGGTTCTGCTCCTATTCCAAAGTCTTGTTGTTGCAGGGAAGACAGGAACATTCAGATGGGACACACGCCATCACGTCTGGTTATTTCGATTCAAGTCTTCGCTAAAGTCCACAGTACAAGTAAATTATTGAATGAAAGTGCGTCCCCCCCGTCTCTCCCTCTCTCTCTTTCCTCCCTCACTTTGGATGGGAAGCTTCCGGTGTTTAAGGGAGGGGGTGAGGGGTGGAGGGTGGGGGGTGAGGGGTGGAGGGTGAGGGGGGGGTGAGGGGTGGAGGGGGGCACTAAAAGGTAAAAATGTTCCCCTCCGTGTTACGGGTCTGTGTCAAATGTGTTCTGGGTAAACGTATACACGGACTTGACTAACTTAACAATATATTTACTCTATCTATCTATCTAATTATCTATCTATAAGTACATTTACACATGTCTAAATAATAATTTTCAGAATATTTTCAATCCAATCAAACTTCAATCAATCATTTCTTCCACACCAAGCCCCAGAAACCATGACTTTTATTCGTTTTACATAAAAATACATTTCCTACAGAACACGATGCAAATTGTCCATATATATATATATTTTTTATTTAAGTTTTTAAAGTGAACATGTATATATCAAGTGTTCATTCATTTACTTAGCAAAGCTCGAGCATAGTTTTATAGGCACACCACTGAAATTCACGATGCAAAGTTTTGAAATGTGCATTCAATTGGACACCAACTCATCATCAAATCTAAACATTTGAAACAGCATAGAAATACAGGATTGCAAAAGAGCGGGTAGGATTTCTATTAACATATCAAAAGTACACAGTACTAATTATCAAAGAATACAAACGAATACGTGGAAACACACTTGGGCTGGTCGTTACGGGGTTCAGCTGAGGCGGTGGACACAAAAGGAGAAATGCTAGATGAGACCTTGGGACGGCCCGACACTGATGTCACCCTGCTGAAGATTATATTAAATTATAAACTGAGAGGGAATGGTTAGGGGTAGGGATAAGGGTAGGTTTATGGTAGGGTTAAGGTTAGGGTTAGGGTTATGATAGGGTTAAGGTTAGGGTAGGGTTATGGTTATGATAGGGTTATGGTTAGGGTAGGGTTAGGGGTAGGGATAAGGGTTAGGGTTATGATAGGGTTAAGGTTAGGGTAGGGTTATGGTTATGGTGGGGTTAAGGTTAGGGTAGGGTTAAGGTTAGGGTAGGTTTATGGTAGGGTTATGGTTATGATAGGGTTATGGTTAGGGTAGGGTTAAGGTTAGGGTAGGGTTAAGGTTAGGGTAGGGTTAAGGTTAGGGTGGGGTTAAGGTTAGGGTAGGTTTATGGTAGGGTTATGGTTATGATAGGGTTATGGTTAGGGTAGGGTTAAGGTTAGGGTAGGGTTATGGTTATGTTAGGGTTAAGGTTAGAGTAGGGTTATGTTATGGTTATGGTAGGGTCGTCCCAAGGATCCCACTTAGCATCTCTCTCTATCAAAGCACAGTGAAGCACATGCAGCAGTAGTGTTTAAACCCATGTCCCGTTAACGGGAGTCTACATATCTGTAAAAAACCTGGACCTTTTCACATCAAAATATTATACATGACTGGTCCCAATCCCAAATCCCTTAATCTCCAACTAACCCCACCCAACACCTGGCCTCCAGGTTTACCATTCATTACCAGTTTAATAGACAAAAGAATAAAAAAAAATGTTGATACAAAGAAAGTAAAACCGTTCCGGTCTCCCAGCTCGTGGCGACTGACGGTAACAGGAAACACGTCCTGTTGACACACGTGACGTCCCGCTAGTTCCTTCCACAGAAAGCAAAAACTAAATCATCAAAGAAAAATGCGTACAGCGCCTTTACACCAGCAACCCCCGCCTGGATACGGGCTCAAATTTACAAACAGCATCATTGATTGAGTGATTGGATATATGGTAGAAATGCCACTCTACTGTTATTGGTTTTCTTATGCTCCGTTAGTGCATCAACAGACCACACAGAGATCACTCCCGTCACAGCACAGGATACCATGGTAACAACGTGACAATCACACGGTAACAATTACCAGTTTACTCTCGCGATGAAATCCAATTACTGAATTGCATGGTAACATCTACATGTGCATTTAAGTCATTTAGCAGACGCTTTTATCCAAAGAGACTTACAATAACCTGTCAGTAACTCAGAAGGCAGTTATAATACAGGGTAATTACTTTAGGTATTATAGTTTATTAGTTATTTTAGTTTTACCATGTTATTACCGTGTTATTACAGTGTTATTACCGTGTTAACAGCGCTGTGTTCCGTGCTGTAATAGGAGCAGTTCCCTCTTTGCTGTACATACCTATACACCCCCTGTCAAAACAGGCCCCGTTCCAACACTTTAACAACACATCCTCCCTTCCTCCCTTCCTCAAAGTCATCACTGACCTAGCGTGACTCGATTGGTCAAAGCTAGAGTTCCAAAAGCATCGCTTTTGTGGGGGGGGGGGGGGGGGGTTGAAGGGACAGCGACAGGGTGCTGACAGGTGACAGGTGTGTGTATGTCTTTAGGGGGGTGAGAGGTGACAGGTGTGTGTGTCTTTAGGGGGGTGACAGGTGACAGGTGTGTGTGTCTTTAGGGGGGTGACAGGTGACAGGTGTGTGTGTCTTTAGGGGGGTGACAGGTGACAGGTGTGTGTGTCTTTAGGGGGGTGACAGGTGACAGGTGTGTGTGTCTTTAGGGGGGTGACAGGTGACAGGTGTGTGTGTCTTTAGGGGGGTGACAGGTGACAGGTGTGTGTGTCTTTAGGGGGTGACAAGTGTGTGTGTCTTTAGGGGGTGACAGGTGACAGGTGTGTGTGTCTTTAGGGGGGTGACAGGTGTGTGTGTCTTTAGGGGGGTGACAGGTGACAGGTGTGTGTGTCTTTAGGGGTCTCGCCGTATGAACCAGATCTCGTTCCTGCGGCACGCCACGCCCGGGTTCTCGTAAACAGCGACCATGTAGAAGCGCTGGTGGACGTCCTCGTTGCCGCTGCCGCCAAGGATCTCCCACAGCTGGTTGATCTGGTGCGTGATGGTCTCCTCCGTGGTCGTACCGAAGAACGTCCTGCAGGGGGCGCCAGACAGTTAGAACAGAGAGTTAGATCACTATTCTCTATTAAATCTCTTCTTAAACTCGGGGCGCTTAGTGGTATAGCAGGGTTAGGGTTAGAACACAGGGTTAGGATCCTAGGGTTAAGGTTAAAACACAGGGTTAGGGTCCTAGGGTTAGGGTTAGAACACAGGGTTAGGGTCCTAGAGTTGGGGTTAGAACACAGGGTTAGGGTTAGAACACAGGATTAGGGTTGGGGTTAGGGTTAGAACACAGGGTTAGGGTTGGGGTTAGGGTCAGAACACAGGGTTAGGGTCCTGGTGGTTGGACTGTACACACATGCGTGTTTGATAACGTTCCTCATTCTGAAACACCTCAGACTGCCCTAAGTCTCTCTGGTTACACAGATCACCTTTAGGGGCATTACAATGAGCCCGGCCTCCGATTTCTACCTCCACCAGCCTCCCCTGGGCTGTACTGTTAAACCAACTAACTACTACAAAACACAGAGTTAGGCTGTTAGTCGTCCTAATAGAAATACTGTTATTAATACTACCTTTATTTGTTGTAATTTAGCCAGGTATTTGTCAGTGTTAACTAACAAGTCACGCAAGTACTGTACCGGTTGTGTTTAGAATGCTGTCGTTGTGTCCAGTAATAGACGACCTGTAATAAGGTTTAGTTGAAGGTCTTATCCACGCTAACGAACAACCCTACTTTTATCCAACGTCTATTTCTCACAGTTAGATATCTTACAAATTTAGTACAGTGAATCAAAAACACACAAGGCTACGATGACGAAACTAGGCCTCAGATGCCTCAGATGCCTGGGGCTTGAGTTATGAAGCCCCCCAGCAGCAGTGGGTCCTACCGGGTGATGACTCTGAAAGGTTCCCGGTGGATGATGCTGATGTCTGGGTCTGCGGGCAGGGGGGGGTCGCTCTGGAACTCGGCTGGTAGGTAGTAGGCTGTCAGTATGTCCTTCTCAAACGTGTTCCCATCCTCCAGCGTCTGGATGTTGTTGACGATTGGGACAGTCATGCCCAGGTAACGACCTGCCCAACATGGAGAACAGGAGAGTTCAGGAGAGGAGGGTGTGTCTGTCTGTCTGTGTGTGTGTGGTGTCTGTGTCTGTGTGTGTGGTGTATGTGTCTGTGTGTGTGGTGTATGTGTGTGTGTGTGTGTGTGTGGTGTATGTGTGTGTGTGTGTGTGTGGTGTATGTGTGTGTGGTGTATGTGTGTGTGTGTGTGTGTCTGTGTGTGTGGTGTATGTGTGTGTGTGTGTCTGTGTATGGTGTATGAATGTATGTGTGTGTGTGTGTGTACATGTCTCTGCGTGCGTGCCTGTGTGTCTATGCATTTTTTACATTTAGCATTTAACACTTTTATCCAAAGCGACTTACAACAAGAACATTTGTCGAAAGTAAGTGAATCATCTATCCATCAGTCATCATGAGAAAAAGTCATCTATGCTAGGACCAGGGGCCGTTGGTAGACACAATGCTAGAAGAAGGAAGAATTTAAAAATATATATATATTTTAAAATTATTATTAACAGTAGAGAAACTGTACAGGGGGGTAGTGGGGGTGAAGAGGTCTCTAGGGTTAGGGTTAGGGTTAGTACAGGGGGGTAGTGGGGGTGAAGAGGTCTCTAGGGTTAGGGTTAGGACAGGGGGGTGAAGAGGTCTCTAGGATTAGGGTTAGTACAGGGGGGTAGTGGGGGTGAAGAGGTCTCTAGGGTTAGGGTTAGTACAGGGGGGTAGTGGGGGTGAAGAGGTCTCTAGGGTTAGGGTTAGTACAGGGGGGTAGTGGGGGTGAAGAGGTCTCTAGGGTTAGGGTTAGGGTTAGTACAGGGGGGTAGTGGGGGAGAAGAGGTCTCTAGGGTTAGGATTAGGGTTAGTACAGGGGGGTAGTGGGGGTGAAGAGGTCTCTAGGGTTAGGGTTAGGGTTAGGACAGGGGGGTAGTGGGGGAGAAGAGGTCTCTAGGGTTAGGGTTAGTACAGGGGGTAGTGGGGGTGAAGAGGTCTCTAGGGTTAGGGTTAGTACAGGGGGGTAGTGGGGGTGAAGAGGTCTCTAGGGTTAGGGTTAGGACAGGGGGGTAGTGGGGGTGAAGAGGTCTCTAGGATTAGGGTTAGTACAGGGGGTAGTGGGGGTGAAGAGGTCTCTAGGGTTAGGGTTAGGACAGGGGGGTAGTGGGGGTGAAGAGGTCTCTAGGGTTAGGGTTAGTACAGGGGGGTGAAGAGGTCTCTAGGGTTAGGGTTAGGACAGGGGGGTAGTGGGGGTGAAGAGGTCTTTAGGAGGGACTGTTAAGATGTTGCCTAAAGAGATGGGTAAAGAGGGAGGGGCTGCCCGGTAGGCGAGCACCAGGGTCTTGAATCTGATGAGAGCTGCTACCGTGTGTGTGTGTGTGTGTGTGCATGCGTGCGGTGTGTGTGTGTGTGTGTGTGTGTATGTGCTGTGTGTGTGTGTGTGTGTGCCGTGGGTGTGTGTGTGTGTGTGTGTTACCTGCTGAGCTCTCCTTGCAGATGAACTTCATCAGCTTCATGAAGGCCATGGAGATGCTCTGTTCAAACAGCTTCTCCCCACGCGTCACACACGCCCACTTCCCTGCAGGATACACCCTCTCCTCGAACATCACCTCTCCCAGCTACACACACACACACACACACACACACACACACACAACGGTTTGTCCAGACTGTTATTCAGAGTGTGACCTTACATGATGACAGCAGCAGGGGGCGCTGTTCTAACATCTAACATGTGATGACAAATGAAGAGCTAACCCTAACCTTAACCCTAACCCTAACCTTAACCCTAACCCTAACCTTAACCTTAACCCTAACCTTAACCCTAACCGTAACATTATTGAGCCTCTGTCAAACTTTAAAATCATATCAGTCTTTAAAAATCTAAAAGATTTGTTGGTTCATGCCTCGTTAAATAGTGGAAAACAACAAAAAAAGTATGCACATACTAACAAACATACGGGTTTGAGCTCCAGATCAAACCTTCCAGCTGGAATCGTCAAATCTGGTTTATGTGATTGAATGTACAGTTTGTAACAAACTGTATATTGGACAGACAAAACAAACTGCTCCAACGTCTGAAACAACACATATATGTATGAACGTTTCCTAACCCTAACCCTAACCCTAACCCTAACCCAACACATATATGTATGTACGTTTCCGGGGACATGGTAAACGTCTGAAACAACACATATGTGTATGTACGTTTCCTAACCCTAACCCTAACCCTAACCCTAACCCTAACCCAACACATATATGTATGTACGTTTCCGGGGACATGGTAAACGTCTGAAACAACACATATGTGTATGTACGTTTCCGGGGACATGGTAAAGAGAGTATTGTGATCGAAAAAGATGTCCTTTCTCTCGATCGTTCCTTGAGGATTAGCCACATCCTGGAGACTCAATGTCGTGGGAGGTGATACTGGTGCCATTGTTGGTTAACTGACACTGCTTCTAATTACTTATTTGAGGAAGAAGGTGTGGAGGAGAACTAACCACCACTAACCCTAACCACCACTAACCCTAACCCTAACCACCACTAACCCTAACCACCACTAACCCTAACCCTAACCACCACTAACCCTAACCACCACTAACCCTAACCACCACTAACCCTAACCACCACTAACCCTAACCCTAACCACCACTAACCCTAACCACCACTAACCCTAACCACCACTAACCCTAACCACCACTAACCCTAACCACCACTAACCCTAACCCTAACCACCACTAACCCTAACCACCACTAACCCTAACCCTAACCACCACTAACCCTAACCACCACTAACCCTAACCCTAACCACCACTAACCCTAACCCTAACCACCACTAACCCTAACCACCACTAACCCTAACCACCACTAACCCTAACCACCACTAACCCTAACCCTAACCACCACTAACCCTAACCCTAACCACCACTAACCCTAACCACCACTAACCCTAACCACCACTAACCGTAACCACCACTAACCCTAACCACCACTAACCCTAACCACCATTAACCCTAACCACCACTAACCCTAACCACCACTAACCCTAACCACCACTAACCCTAACCACCACTAACCCTAACCCTAACCACCACTAACCCTAACCACCACTAACCCTAACCACCACTAACCGTAACCACCACTAACCCTAACCACCACTAACCCTAACCACCACTAACCCTAACCACCATTAACCCTAACCACCACTAACCCTAACCACCACTAACCCTAACAACCACTAACCGTAACCACCACTAACCCTAACCCTAACCACCACTAACCCTAACCACCACTAACTCTAACCCTAACCACCACTAACCCTAACCACCACTAACCCTAACCACCACTAACCCTAAACCCTAACCACCACTAACCCTAACCCTAAACCCTAACCATAGAATTCTGATAAAACCCTTAACCCTAAACATACCTGACCTCTGACCTGAACACGTTCAGAAATCCACCAGGGTTTGTTGGTCAGTCGTATCACTAACCTTGTGTGTGTGTGTGTGTGTTAGTAAGTGTGTGTGTGTGTGTGTGTGTGTGTATGCGTCTCTGTGTGTGTGCGTCTCTGTCTGTGTGTGTATGCGTCTCTGTGTGTGTGTGTGTGTGTGTGTGTGTGTGTGTGCGTCAGTCGTGTCACTAACCTTTTCGTGGCGGGCGATGGAGGTAAAGGGCACCTGCTCCCTCCCCCCCTGGTTGTTCCGGGTCATCTCCTGGATGGGGCCCGTCATCTCTGACAACACACACACACACAGCTTACAACACACACACACAGCTTACAACACACACACACGCACGCACAGAGACACAGAGACACACACACACACACACACACACACACACACACAGGCAGCTTACAACACACACACACACACACACACTACACAGACACACTAACTACACACACACTAACTATACACACACACTATATACACACACACTAACTATACACACACACTAACTATACACACACACACACTACACAGTCACTCTCACACTCTCACCCCGTGGGACGGACACCTGGTGGGTGCTGGCGACCGCCTGCCAATGGGAGTAGAGCCTCTCCTCCTCGTCTCCTTCCATTGGCTCAGGGTTGTCTGTGATGTCATCGTCCAGCTGCCCGTCATCCAATCCGTCGAGGTCTTCCAGGGAGATGAGAGCCATGGCTGACACACACACACACACACACACACACACACAGGCACACACACACACACACATACATTCCATATTGTTAGACTCACACAGCCATTGTTAGACTTACAGAAACAACAGCCAGATTTGTTGTATTTCTTTTGATTGAACCTGTATTTATCCACCTTGACACCAGGTCTCTCTGTTGCCATGACACCAAAATAAACACAAACTAGGACTCGTCTTTCTTCTTCATACATAAATGAGGACATATTTATGTGATTAAGGCATTTATGGACTGAATATATTATCTGTTATGTATCGCTGCAAATGACTACTTACTCTAAAGAGAAAGCAAACATATTATTATTATTAATGTATGAAATCAATGATGACAGAACATGAACCTGGAACACTGGGGGAGGTAGAACACCAGGGGAGGCTGGGGGAGGTAGAACACCAGGGGAGGCTGGGGGAGGTAGAACACCACGGCAGGCTGGGGGAAGTAGAACACCAAGGGAGGCTGGTGGAGGTAGAACACCAAGGGAGGCTGGTGGAGGTAGAACACCAAGGGAGGCTGGTGGAGGTAGAACACCACGGGAGGCTGGTGGAGGTAGAACACCAGGGGAGGCTGGGGGAGGTAGAACACCAAGGGAGGCTGGGGGAGGTAGAACACCAAGGGAGGCTGGGGGAGGTAGAACACCAAGGGAGGCTGGTGGAGGTAGAACACCACGGGAGGCTGGTGGAGGTAGAACACCACGGGAGGCTGGGGGAGGTAGAACACCACGGGAGGCTGGGGGAGGTAGAACACCAAGGGAGGCTGGGGGAGGTAGAACACCAAGGGAGGCTGGGGGAGGTAGAACACCAAGGGAGGCTGGGGGAGGTAGAACACCACGGGAGGCTGGGGGAGGTAGAAACTCGAGGACAGGCTCATTGTAATGAGAACAGAATGAGGAATTCTCTCTCTTTCTCTCTGTGCTGTTCAGAGTGTTTATCTCCAGGGAACAATTCAATAGAAAATGAAACTGTTTGCTTTAATTAAGAGACCAAGTTCACCAGCATGTAATGAGACTGACCTTTGACCCCTCCAGTGTTCTACACACAGTCATTGTGACATCATTGTGTGTGATATTGTACCGCACTGAGCAGCGATTAAAGGACTTTGTATCTTATCCTGTAATTCTCCGTTATATTAGATCTGCTTATATGGTTTTAGACCCCTAAATGGCAGCTGTGTGTGTGTGTGTGGTGTCTGTTGTGTGTGTGGTGTCTGTTGTGTGTGTGGTGTCTGTTGTGTGTGTTGTCTGTGTGTGTGGTGTCTGTTGTGTGTGTGTGTTGTCTGTTGTGTGTGTTGTCTGTGTGTGTGATGTTTGTTGTGTGTGTGTGTGTGTGTGTGTGTGTATGTGTCTGTTGTGTGTGTTGTCTGTGTGTGTGGTGTCTGTTGTGTGTGTGTGGTCTGTGTGTGTGTGGTGTCTGTTGTGTGTGTGTGTGTGTGTGTGTGTGGTGTCTGTTGTGCGTGTGTATGTGTGTGTGTGTGTGTGTGTGGTGTCTGTTGTGTGTGTGTGTGGTGTCTGTTGTGTGTGTGTGTGTGTGTGTGGGGGGGGTCTCTGGTAGAGAGATTAACAGGAGCCATATGGAGTCTACTGGGACATAAACAACTTAAGGACAACAGGACGACCACTGCTGGTTACCATCGGCAACAAGTTGTCATGGCAGCTGTTGGACTGGAGCAGGCCTCTGCTGACAGATTAGATCAGACTAACAGACTAACCTGGATTATCACAGGTTCCAGTCAGTCAGATCCATCAGTGGGGACTGGCTGATGTGGAAATGTCTGACTCGTTGTTGAGTTGCTGTTTAGACGTGAAGGATCAGTTAACGTCAAAGCGGAGACTGACGTGGAAGAATGACGGTCAGAAAGCTGTTACCTTGACAACGTCTGTTGTCTCGTTTGATCACAACCAAATAAGAACACGCACACGCACACGCACGCACTTTTGCAGCGGCGCGCAGTATTAAACCCCACAAGCGCCCAAGACCGAAAAACAACAACAACAACGACAACGACAACAACAACAACGACAACAACGCCTCCATATCAGAACGAGAATTCACAACGAAATCCGATTAATCGTCGCCGGTCACCGAGAGAGAGATCTAGTGAGCTGGCGGCGGCGCGGGAGAGAAAACAAGCCGGAGTTTCCGGTGCTGCAGCGCCCGACGGTAAAGTAGGTCAGAGAAAGCTTGAACCACCGTCACGCAGCAGGAACCATCAGAAACACGCAGCTCCGCTCCGCTCCTCTCCTCTCCGCTCCGCTCCTCTCCGCTCCTCTCCTCCCCTCCCCTCCTCTCCCCTCCCCGGGAAGATGGCGCACACGGAACAATGTCTGATATTATTGTTAGTTTTTTTTGGTGAAACAAACAGCCCCGTGTTTCCATCTGTCCTCTGATCGCTGATCCCTTTTCACGGCCACTCTTCTTTGAGAAACAAAAAAGAAAACGTTTATATTTTACGTTAAAACGAGGTATAGGGATTGATTGTGGGTGCTTACCTGGTGGACAGACAGAGCCGGGGATCGGAGGTGGACAGACAGAGCCGGGGATCGGAGGTGGACCGCTGACCCAGCACTCAGAACTGGAAGTGTTCAGGTCTCAGTGCGCCTGCGCGGTAGGGGAGAAGTACGGGAGTCACGTGGTGCTGCGTGTCCTTGGGACAGAGCCTGATAATGAAATTAGGAAATGTCGTTCACCTGTCTCTCCTCTCTGCGAACACAACTACACATCAACGGAGTCAGACAGTTTGATCCATGTGTTTGTCACTAAGCTGTAATGATGTTATATGACGAAATAAGGAGGAAGATTGTCTAATGTGATACCGAGACGCCCTCGAATGACTGACGGTCACACGGTTGTCTGTTGTGTTGATAGTACCACACTTCAAAGGCTTATGATTAGTTATCTACAAACATCACATTTACAATCCAAATACAACAGCTCAACAACAAACAGTCATTTCATCATTTGTTTCGTGTTTTATTTTGCATTTCAGGAATTACGACTTTGTACAGTGAAATGATTTCATTAGACAGTTGATAGTCTGTCAGAGTTCCATCATTCGTATCTCATTACAAAACACATTAATTAACGTTGAAGTGATTTAAATAAGCATAAAATCATAGCGTTTTCATTCTAACATTCTATCTTGAAAACACAAAATTGATTTGATTCAAGTTTTAGAAATTATACGGGGGGGGGGGGGAGCAGTACAGCCCAGTACAGCCTGGTTGGGCCCAGTACAGCTTGGTTGGGCCCAGCCTGGTCTGGTTCTGTCGTGTATACGTGTGTGTGGCACCCTTGGCCTCGGCCCTCAGTGTCTGGTTACAAACAACACCTTCAGGGGCATGGCCTGTGTGTGTGTGGCTGCTCCATGCACTGATGGAGGTTAGGTTTGAATAGCTGTGTGTGTGTGTGTGTGTGTGTGTGTGTTATACCATTCCTCATTCCATGCATTACAATTACAATTACAATTGAAGACACACGTTCAGTGTTCTTGTTGAGTGTGTGTGTGAGTGAGAGAGAGAGAGTGTGTGTGTGTGTGTGTTTAGTTCCCGCTGTAGAGATTGGCAGTGCTGGAACTCAGCGTCCTGCTCTCCCTCAGCCTCCGACTACTGCCTGGACTCTGGAGAGGGAGAGGGAGAGGGGGAGGGGGAGGGGAGAGAGAGGGGGGAGGGGAGAGAGGGAGAGAGGGGGGAGGGGAGAGAGAGGGGGAGGGGAGAGAGGGAGGGGGGGGGGGGAGAGAACAAAAAGAACAGGAAAAGTAATAAATGGAGAAAGTGATGGGATGAACATAAGATGACAACACAAAAAACGAGTCATAGTTTCTTACTAAACTATCCCTGAGGAGAGGGAGGGGGGGGGAGAGGGGGGGAGGGAGGGAGGGAGGGAGGGAGAGAGAGAGGGAGGGAGGGGGGGGGAGAGGGGGGGAGGGAGGGAGGGGGGGGAGAGGGGGGGAGGGAGGGAGGGGGGGAGAGGGAGAGGGAGGGAGGGGGGGAGAGGGGGGGAGGGGGGGGAGAGAGGGAGGGAGGGAGAGGGGGGGAGGGAGGGAGGGAGAGGGAGGGAGGGGGGGAGAGGGAGGGAGAGTGAGAGGGAGGGAGGGAGGGAGGGAGAGAGAGAGGGAGGGAGGGGGAGAGGGAGGGAGGGAGGGAGAGAGAGAGAGAGGGAGGGAGGGGGAGGGAGGGGGGGAGAGAGAGGGAGGGAGGGAGGGATCCCAGATGAGGGTGTTTGAGAAGAGGTATCTAGGCTTTTAAAGTCAACTGACAGTTCTCCACAGGGCTACACAGGCAAGGGAGAGGATAGGTCCAGCCACCAGGGGGCAGCGTACCTGAAATGAGTCGTTGTCGCCGCTCTTGTTGAGGTAGTTCAGAGAAGCAGCTCGCTTCATTCTGAAGGGGAAGAACACAGTCAGGTCAGTCTGATCTGTCTCTGTGTCAGAGAGAGAGAGACAGGGAGAGAGAACACGTGTGTGTGTGTGTGTGTGTGTGTGTCTTACTCTGGGTTGCGTGGTTCGGGGGGTGTGTGTGTGGGTGTCTTACTCTGGGTTGCGTGCTTCGGGGTGTGTGTGTGTGTGTGTGTGTGTATCTTACTCTGGGTTGCGTGCTTCGGGGTGTGTGTGTGTGTGTGTGTGAATCTTATTCTGGGTTGCGTGCTTCGGGGTGTGTGTGTGTGTGTGTGTGTGTATCTTACTCTGGGTTGCGTGCTTCGGGGTGTGTGTGTGTGTGTGTGTGTGTGAATCTTACTCTGGGTTGCGTGCTTCGGGGGGGGCGTTCCCCTGTAGTTTCTTCACCAGGAGTTCACTGCTGCGTCTCAGGACATCTCGTAGTTTACCCATGGAGCTGGCCCTCCTCAGACCCCCGCTGCCATCCTGACACACACACACACACACACACCGCTCAGCTGTCTGGCCCTCCTGAGACCCCCGCTGCCATCCTGACAAACACACACACACACACACACTCACACATACACACACACCGCTCAGCTGTCTGGCCCTCCTGAGACCCCCGCTGCCATCCTGACACACACACACACACACACACCGCTCAGCTGTCTGGCCCTCCTCAGACCCCCACTGCCATCCTGACACACACACACACCGCTCAGCTGTCTGGCCCTCTTCAGAACCCCTGACACACACACTGGTCAGCTGTCTGTGTGTAGTTTGTGTGTGTATGTGTGTGTGTGTGTCCACGCCAACAGACATTCCATCAGAAAAACACACACAGACAGACAGACACACACCACCTACTGCTGAGTCTGTTTACCATGGTAACTGTGCTGTGTTAGTGCCAGCTTTCAGGGTAAAGAAATTAGGTCAGAGAGAGGGGGGGGGGAGAGAGAGAGAAAATAAAACAGAGAGAGAGAGAGAGACAGAAAGAGGTTGAGAGGTAGGAAGAGAGAGAGAGACAAAGACAGAGAGGGGAGGTGGAGAGAGAGGGAGACAGAGACAGAGAGGGGAGGTGGAGAGAGAGAGAGAGGGACTCCGTAGTGCAGCTCCTCTCAGGTTGGTTTTAGCAGCACGGAGCCAAAGAAAGGAAGCGTCCCAAAATGAAAGTCTTTATTCCAGTGGTCACTCATCACAACGCACAACAGAGTGTAGGGCTAGCTGCTAATGCTAACAGCAGAGTGTAGGGCTAGCTGCTAATGCTAACAGCAGAGTGTAGGGCTAGCTGCTAATGCTAACAGCAGAGTGTAGGGCTAGCTGCTAATGCTAACAGCAGAGTGTAGGGCTAGCTGCTAATGCTAATGCTAACAGCAGAGTGTAGGGCTAGCTGCTAATGCTAATGCTAACAGCAGAGTGTAGGGCTAGCTGCTAATGCTAACAGCAGAGTGTAGGGCTAGCTGCTAATGCTAACAGCAGAGTGTAGGGCTAGCTGCTAATGCTAACAGCAGAGTGTAGGGCTAGCTGCTAATGCTAACAGCAGAGTGTAGGGCTAGGGCTAGCGCTGGCTGCTAATGCAGCTGTCCTCACTCCTGGCCCTGGTGGGGAGCGGCGGTACTGCAGGCTTTTGCTCCAGCTCAACACTGACACCTGATTCAGCTGATCAAGGTTTTGAATATCAGCTGATTCGTTCATCAGGTGTGACAGAAGCACTAGGCTGGGACATCAGCCTGCGGCTCTCCAGGACCAGGACTGAGACACCAACCCAGGGCAGGGCCGGTCGCTACGGCAGAGACACACAGACCGGGGGAGGCTGGCGGAGGTAGAAATCGGAGGACCGGCTCATTGTAATGTGCGGAATGGAATGAGGAATGGTGTCAAACGTGTGGTTTCCATTCCGTTCCATTCCTCACTCCATCCCAGAGGTTACAATGAGCCCTGTCCTCTGATTTCTACCTCCACCAGCCTCTACTGACAGACTGACTAAATGAATGGCACTGCTCTACCACTCCTCCACCAGCCCCTAGGCCAGTGTGTTTCAGCTAGCTCCACATGTTCATCTCTAA
>NW_028152859.1:12500-15000 GCF_951799395.1 Argentina silus | reverse complement strand
TCACCTTCACCTATCTGAACCGTACACACACACGTCTGTACCATATACACACACATATACACACACACACACACGTCTGTACCATATACACACACATATACACACACACACACACACACATCTGTACCATATACACACACACATCTGTACCATACACACACACACACACAAACACACACACACACACATCTGTACCATATACACACACACACACGTCTGTACCATATACACACACATATACACACACACGTCTGTACCATATACACACACATATACACACACACATCTGTACCATACACACACACACAAACACATCTGTACCATACACACACACACACACACACACACACACACACACATCTGTACCATATACACACACACACACACACACATCTGTACCATATACACACACATATACACACACATATACACACACACACACATCTGTACCATACACACACACACAAACACATCTGTACCATACACACACACACACACACACACACACACACACCTGTACCATCACACACACACCTCTGCACCTCCAAAACAAAATGGCTGACACTCACAAAATGGCTGTCAAGCGCCGTTTCCATTCAACAGGGGGAAGTGGGTTCATCTGAACTGTTGATTGTGGTGTGAAACACCGCGCTCCCAGGATCAGGGACGTAGCCGACTCACTCTCAGAAATAAGCCTTTAAATGTCCCTTTGATCACTAGTAAAGACCACAGAAATAGAATGGAAATAGAATTCCATGTCGGCCATCTCGTCCTACCGTTCTCCGTCAGTGAGGAGTTTCAGACTGATTGAGAAGGAGCTTCTCGTTAGAAGCCAGCGCTAGCAGGTAGCCTACACCCTAACCCTCAGAGCAGCCTACACCCTAACCCTCAGAGCAGGTAGCCTACACCCTAACCCTCAGAGCAGCCTACACCCTAACCCTCAGAGCAGGTTAACCCTAACCCTCAGAGCAGCCTACACCCTAACCCTCAGAGCAGCCTACACCCTAACCCTCAGAGCAGGTTAACCCTAACCCTCAGAGCAGCCTACACCCTAACCCTCAGAGCAGCCTACACCCTAACCCTCAGAGCAGGTAGCCTACACCCTAACCCTCAGGGCAGGTTAACCCTAACCCTCAGGGCAGGTTAACCCTAACCCTAACCCTCAGGGCAGGTTAACCCTAACCCTAACCCTCAGGGCAGGTTAACCCTAACCCTAACCCTCAGGGCAGGTTAACCCTAACCCTCAGGGCAGGTTAACCCTAACCCTCAGGGCAGGTTAACCCTAACCCTCAGAGCAGGTTAACCCTAACTCTCAGGGCAGGTTAACCCTAACCCTCAGAGCAGGTTAACCCTAACTCTAACCCTCAGGGCAGGTTAACCCTAACCCTCAGGGCAGGTTAACCCTAACCCTCAGAGCAGGTTAACCCTAACCCTAACCCTCAGAGCAGGTTAACCCTAACCCTAACCCTCAGGGCAGGTTAACCCTAACCCTCAGGGCAGGTTAACCCTAACCCTCAGGGCAGGAAGCACAGCTGAGAGCAGCGGAGAGAAACATGCTAAGTGGGATCCTTGGGACGACCCTAACCTTGCTTGCACTACAGCCCTAACCCTACTACCTAATCATAACCATAACCTTTAACCCTAACCATAGCCCTAACCCAACCCTTACTTAACCCTGACCTAACCCTAACTGAACTCTGACCAAACCCTAACCTAACCCGAACCTAACCCTGACCTAACCCTGACCTTCAACTCTAAACAGTTTTCTGAAATTCAACAGGTGACATCACAGCGGGCTGTCCCAAGGGACAAGGTTGGGACAAGGTTGGGGCTAGGTTGTCCTATCCCAGATGTTTGTGGTAGCATAGTCTGGTTTGGGGCTAGGTTGGGGCTAGGTTGTCCTATCCCAGATGTTTGTGGTAGCATAGTCTGGTTTGGGGCTAGGTTGCTCACCGTCCACTGATCCAAACTCCTTCTCGTGGGCCCGGGTCAGGATCTCCTTGTACAGAACCTCAGCCTCCTTGTACTTCCCCTGTTTCAGGTAGCAGGAGGCCTGGGGAGAGACACAGCACAGGTCACACATCTCACCCTTGACCTTTCACCTCCCACCTCACCCTGGACCTTTAATCTCACATTTGACCTTTCACCTTTCACCTGGGGTCTAGAGGGTTAAACTGTCCCAAGAAAAGCAGGTTTAGCCAGACCAAGCAACACCCTCACCTCATCCTGGGGACAGCCTCCCTCCCCCTCCCTCCCTACCAGCCTCCCTACCAGCCTCCCTCCCCTCCCTACCAGGTTGCTCTTGGTCTTGGCGACGTTGGGGTCATCCGGGCCCAGCCAGCCAACCCCCCCTCACCTCCTCCTAGCCTCCCCCCTCCCTCCCTCCCCTCCCTACCAGGTTGCTCTTGGTCTTGGCGACGTTGGGGTCATCCGGGCCCAGCCAGCCAACCCCCCCTCACCTCCTCCTAGCCTCCCCCCTCCCTCCCTCCCCCCTACCAGG
>NW_028152859.1:0-7500 GCF_951799395.1 Argentina silus | reverse complement strand
ACTAGAGGACTGTCCTGTTGGCTCTGTCTGCATGTCCTAATGGCTGCTGGGAAATGGAGTCATAATGGGATGGAGGATCAATGATTTGATTTCTTACTGAACTCTAACTTCCTTATGACATCACCTGATGACCTCCCCTCTGTTGCTGTTGGCCATTAATAAACTGTGCAGGTACAGCCTTGATAACAATAACTATAATAATCATCATCGCGCATTTATGTTGGATAACTGGCGCTTTTCTCAGTCCTCAAAGACACTATGTTCCATGGAGAGAACTAGAATAGATATAGAGAACTAGAATAGATATAGAACTAGAATAGATATAGAGAACTAGAATAGATATAGAACTAGAATAGATATAGAGAACTAGAATAGATATAGAGAACTAGAATAGATATAGAACTAGAATAGATATAGAGAACTAGAATAGATATAGAGAACTAGAATAGATATAGAACTAGAATAGATATAGAGAACTAGAATAGATATAGAACTAGAATAGATATAGAGAACTAGAATAGATATAGAGAACTAGAATAGATATAGAACTAGAATAGATATAGAACTAGAATAGATATAGAACTAGAATAGATATAGAGAACTAGAATAGATATAGAACTAGAATAGATATAGAACTAGAATAGATATAGAGAACTAGAATAGATATAGAACTAGAATAGATATAGAGAACTAGAATAGATATAGAGAACTAGAATAGATATAGAGAACTAGAATAGATATAGAGAACTAGAATAGATATAGAGAACTAGAATAGATAGAGAACTAGAATAGATATAGATAAATAGAATAGGTAGATGAGATATAAAGTAAAACAAAAGCACAGCCAGTAAAAACAACAATAAAAATAGTTTAAAGATTAAAAGCGAGTTTAAAATATCATACAATCAACATTCCAGATAGCATAGCGGAGCCTTTAGCTTGAAAATGGGCAACACAATCCCCATCTGTTCTCTCTGAACCGCTCCCTAGCATCATTAGCATCATTAGCATAAGGGCCTGGCTGTTTGGCCTCAATCAATACCGGCCCGACCCTGCATCCATACAAAATGACCGACATTCAATACTGAAGCACCCCATCTCTACCCGTCACCCCATCTCTACCTGTCACCCCATCTCTACCCGTCACCCCATCTCTACCCGTCACCCCATCTCTACCTGTCACCCCATCTCTACCCGTCACCCCATCTCTACCCGTCACCCCATCTCTACCCATCTCTATTTCACACGGAACTCAAACATTGATTAAATGTCATAAATCAGATATCATGCCATAAAATGTTATGGTAAAAGGGTTTTATGATTCCCCTGTGGCAAGAATATAGCACCTTATAATATATAACAACCTGTGGTATGTGTGTGTGTGTGGTATGTGTGTGTGTGTTTGTGTGGTATGTGTGTGTGTGGTATGTGTGTGTGTGTGTGGTATGTGTGTGTGTGGTATGTGTGTTTGTGTGGTATGTGTGTGTGTTTGTGTGGTATGTGTGTGTGTGTGGTATGTGTGTGTTTGTGTGGTATGTGTGTGTTTGTGTGGTATGTGTGTGTGTGTGTGGTATGTGTGTGTGTGTGTGTGGTATGTGTGTGTGTGTGTGTGTGTTTGTGTGGTGTGTGTGTGTGTGTGTGTCTATAACTAGGGGAGCAGATTTATGTATTTTATCGCTGGTCTCTCCCTAGTTAGACATCTGCTGACACAGTCCATAGTCCACACACACACACACACACACACACACACACACACACACACACACACCTCTGGTCTCCCTTTACTACAGCCTACACCCTCTGTGGTAAACAAGGGCAGAACGGAGCAGCCGTCATTAAAAAAACACTGACTTTTGTACACAGTCACATGACTGACACACCCACACTATATATATTAAATATATGTAAATTATAGTGTCTTCTAATAGGAAAGACTGATTATTTCTTGTGTGTGTGTCATTTCCTATGACAGACAGGCCCGTTCCTACTTGCGGTGCAGCCAGCAGGAAGAAAAACCATCAACCGAGCGGCGTTATTCCGCCGACTGCACAGAACCGCACACGTTTATGTTCAACATGAAAGTACACATACAAACAGACGAATACGGTGGGCTACAACATGTTGTTTACATACCTAAACGGGTATTAGATTGATCTCCTCGCAGGTTGGGAGCACACACAAACACACACACACACACACACACACACTCCACCCCGATGTTCACAGCTGCGGACAGCTGATGCGGCGACAGCGGCAAACCTGACGCTTTTCCTCCCGACAACAACGCTCGCCTGCTCGCCGCAGACACCCGCGGTGGAATACGATGCGACTTATTCAACACTGCGACGCCATTTTCTCCTGAGAGACCGATTCGGTGTCGGTGTCGGTGTCCGTGACTGTGCAGTTCGACCGCGTACGAGTCAAAGCGGCCCGGTAAGCGGCTTCTGCGGAGGTCGCTGCGAGCCGCAGGGAGAGCCCTTCAGATCCAAAATGGCGTCCGTGTGCGAGCTGCGCTCCCAGCATTCCCAGCGGTAGTTTGGGTGACGTCGTGGTTCTGGTCGGGGCGTGGCGGTGGGCGTGGCCGGATTCTAAACCGCTACAATTTGATCTGAATTATTGAAAAGTGAGGATTTAAAATACCTGAAATGTCGGGAACAGAGACTCGAAATCTCTGAATCGGGCATTTTTTGTAAATAAGTCCAGAAAAGGGGCTGAAATACAAGTCTGGTCACCATAAATAGGACGTCGAAATCAAACCACAAAAAAAGAAAGACTCGGAATCAGAATCGCTCACTGCTTTAATATCCGGTCCAGTTGCCTTGGAAACACTTCAAAACCCCATTACCAAATTTCTTTACAAAAGAGGTCAACTCTTTTCGTTTTACAAAGGGTTAATAGAATAATAAAATGACCATACAAAAACATAATAAAGAGTAAAATAGTAAATAAAACAAAAAAATATCTCAATAAACACACATTTGTTAGCCCACAGAGTAGACAAAGAACTGATATGAAACAATACTGACATTGATTAAAAAACAAAACAACAAAGTTTAACCTTGTTTTTTAGTGGTTCATTTAAAAAAAAGAAGAAGAAAGAAATACTGTCACATTATTTAAAATAACATTTGTGCAAAAACATCGGCAAACTAAAAAGCAGCCTAGCTCAATAGTGTTGTTTCTCTAGGTTAAGGAAGGCTTCTTCCAATGAACAGCTTCCTCTACGTAGTGCTATAAGAATGTATCACAAACTCATGCTGCGTTCAAGTGCTCCTCTGAAATAGGAAACAAGGACATTTCCCACTCTTCAACAGCTCTGAGTTTCAGAAGAGGACTTGAATGCAGCATGACATACAATGAGTGGAATTGACCGAGACATCAACATCGTTCCTTCAGAGACAAGATGAGAGACAAGATGTCACCTCTTACAGTCAACAATATCATAACACAGTTGTCTGATGTCTGGAAACATGCGTTTTAGCCTCGCTTAGGAGAGGAGAGGAAAGGAGAGGAGAGGGAGGAGAGGAAGGGAGGAGAGGAGATGAGAGGAGAGGGAGGGAAGAGAGGAGAGGGAGGAGAGGAGAGGAGAGGAAAGGAGAGGAGAGGGAGGGAGGGAGGAGAGGAGATGAGAGGAGAGGGAGGGAAGAGAGGAGAGGGAGGGAGGAGAGGAGAGGAGAGGAGAGGAGAGGGAGGGAGGAAAGGAGAGGAGAGGAGAGGGAGGGAGGAGAGGACTCTTGAGTGGAGATATGAGGTTCTAGACACTGTGCAGTAGGTATGATGACAGTCAGCTACCTGGATGAAGAGATGAACAAACAGAAGGTGTAATACCACATCACACCACTAGACCATCCTTTTACAGGAGTGGAACTGGACAAGTGGGTTACAGAGTGTCCCTACTGAGCACGCCTGCACACACACACACGCACGCACATACAAAACTTTAGATGTATTTTTGTTACTTGACAAATAAATGAAGATAAATGGCCGATTCTGCAACCGTTGAATAGTATTTACAATTCACTTAATGAATGTACTGAATGGAAAAGTCAGCTGACCCCCAAACCTCCTCTAATTGGTTGACGATAACAAACAAGACTCAGGAAAAGTGCTCAACGATTGATCTCAACTCTGGAGGTTCCCTCCAACCAATCAAGTCACAGATGAAGTCATTTCTTTTGACCTCAAAGTTGTGATTGAGTGTGTCTGTATCTTAGGAGAGGGTAGAACAGACACCAAGGTCTTGTTGAACCCTAACCCGAACCTAACCCATCTCCTATCCTTGTCTCCTCTCCACATCTCCTATCCTTGTCTCCTCTCTTTGTCTCCTTGTCTCCTATCCTCATCTCTTCTCCTTGTCTCCACACCCCTGCCTTCCAAACACACACCCCAACACACACTCCAACACACACCCCAACACACACTCCAACACACACCCCAACACACACTCCAACACACACCCCAACACGCACTGCAACACACACCACTGCCTTCCAAACAAACACACTCCAACACACACTCCAACACACACCCCAACACACACTCCAACACACACCCCAACACGCACTGCAACACACACCACTGCCTTCCAAACAAACACACACTCCAACACACACTCCAACACACACCACTGCCTTCCAAACAAACACACACTCCAACACACACTGCAACACGCACTCCAACACACACTCCAACACACACTCCAACACACACTCCAACACACACCCCAACACACACTCCAACACACACTCCAACACACACGCCAACACACACCCCTGCCTCCCAAACACACAATCTAACACACACTCCAACACACACCTTCATTCTGCTATCAATGCTATCAATCCTGCTATCATGTCCATCACATCAGACCCACGTAGGATTTCACAGAAGGAATCCAACTGGAACCCAACCAAGGCAGCGCCGCCACATCTGTAGGCTCTAGCCACAACATAGAACTACAATACCCAGAAGGCAGCATTACTTTTCTTTAACAAAAACATGTTTTCCTTTTCTTTCTTTTTTTCTGTCTCCTTTTGCTGGTGTATGAAACACTCACATTGACATTGAGAACGACATCCATTTCATACGGAAAACCATCTGTTTCCACAGGAAAGGGGGGGAGTGGGATTTGTATTTCTTTTTTTTTGCTTGGTCAGGCCCCCTCAGTGGGGGGGGGATTGGGATTCCTATCTGATCAGTTCCTCCCTTTCCTATTTTCTATCAGTCTCCTCCTCTATCGCCTTGTTTCCTATCCTATCCCCTTGTTTCCTATCCTATCCCCTTGTTTCCTATGCTATCCCCTTGTTCCCTATCCTGTCCCCTTGTTTCCTAACCTATCCCCTTGTTCCCTATCCCCTTGTTTCCTATCCTATCCCCTTGTTCTCTATCCCATCCCCTTGTTTCCTATCCTATCCCCTTGTTTCCTATCCTATCCCCTTGTTCTCTATCCCATCCCCTTGTTTCCTATCCTATCCCCTTGTTCCCTTACCTATCCCCTTGTTCTCTATACCCTTGTTTCCTATCCTATCTCCTTGTTCCCTTACCTATCCCCTTGTTCCCTATACCCTTGTTTCCTATCCTATCCCCTTGTTTCCTATCCTATCCCCTTGTTTTCTATCCTATCCCCTTGGGGAAGGGAGTGACTCATTAGAAACAGAACTAGGCCGCCACTGTCTATCTCTCGCTCTCCAGCTGTTCTGGGGTCAGTTTCTGTTCTGGGGGTGGGGGTGGGGGTGGGGGTGGGAATGGGGGTGGGGGTCACAGGGGCTTGCTGTAGCCGAAGATGCCCACTGGGAAGTGCTTGACGTGGGTGGGCCACTGAGCGGCCAGCTGGAAGAACTTCACATCGTTCCACTCCACGCCGTCAATGGACACTAGGGGGGGAGGGAGGGAGAGAGAATGACAGAGATAGAGAGAGCAAAAGAGTGAGAGAGAGAGAAAGAGAGTTACTTGAAATTCATAGGAATATTGAGCAGAGTGGGTGGAATGAAAACACATGACTAAACATTTGTAACCACTGGGGGGCGATGTTGCTCTCTGTGAAGGGAGGCGATTCAGAACATTCACACACAGCTGGAGGGTCATATGGGGGTTATTAAGGTCTGTGTGTGTGTGTGTGTGTGTGTGTGTGTGTGTGTGTGTGTGTGTTTCTGTGTGTGTGTGTGTGTGTTTCTTTGTGTGTGTGTGTGTGTGTGTGTGTTTGTATGTGTGTTTCTGTGTGTGTGTGTTTCTTTGTGTGTGTGTGTGTGTTTGTCTGTGTGTGTGTGTGTGTGTGTTTCTGTGTGTGTGTGTGTGTGTTTCTGTGTGTGTGTGTTTGTGTGTGCGTGCATGTGTGTTTCTGTGTGTGTGTGTGTGTGTGTGTGTGTGTGTATGTGTGTGCGTGCGTGTGTGTTTCTGTGTGTCTGTGCGTACGTTTCTGTGTGTTTCTGTGTGTGTGTGTGTGTTTCTGTGTGTGTGTGTGTGCGTTTCTGTGTGTGTGTTTCTTTGTGTGTGTGTTTCTGTGTGTTTCTGTGTGTGTGTGTCTTTGTGTGTGTCTGTGTATGTGTCTTTGTGTGTGTGTATGTGTGTGTGTGTGTTTCTGTGTGTGTGTGTATGTGTGTGTGTGTTTCTGTGTGTGTGTGTTTGTGTGTGTGTTTCTGTGTGTGTGTGTGTGTGTGTGTGTGTGTTTCTGTGTGTGTGTGTGTGTGTGTGTGTGTTTCTGTGTGTGTGTGTGTGTGTGTGTGTGTGTGTGTTACCTCTCAGCATGGTGTGCTGGTGTTTGGCAGTGCAGATGAGGCGGCTGATCCCCTCGATCACCTGACTCTTAGAGTCCAGATCCTTCTCCTTCAGCTTCTTACTGAGGAAGATCACTGAGAGAGGGGGGGGGGGGGGGGGGGAGGGAGGGGGGGAGGGAGGGAGGGAGGGAGGGAGGGGGGGGGGGGGGGAGGGAAGGAATAACTTTAGCTTGTGCTGAGTACTCAGTTTTGCTGAGTACAAAATACAGATACATGATCTACTCTACTCTACTCTACTCTACTCTGACCATCACCACGGTCATGGCCATGCCTCCCCCTCCTCCCCCTTCTTGTTCTTCTCCTTCATCACCACGGTCATGGCCATGCCTCCCCCCTCCTCCCCCCTCCTCACCCTTCTTGTTCTTCTCCTTCATCACCACGGTCATGGCCATGCCTCCCCCCTCCTCCCCCTTCTTGTTCTTCTCCTTCATCACCACGGTCATGGCCATGCCTCCCCCCCTCCTCCCCCCCTCCTCACCCTTCTTGTTCTTCTCCTTCATCACCACGGTCATGGCCATGCCTCCCCCCTCCTCCCCCTTCTTGTTCTTCTCCTTCATCACCACGGTCATGGCCATGCCTCCCCCCTCCTCCCCCCTCCTCACCCTTCTTGTTCTTCTCCTTCATCACCACGGTCATGGCCATGCCAGGCGGGGGGAGCTGCTCTCCTCCGTTGGGGATGCGAGACACCTGAAGCGAGCGGAAGTTACTCTTCAGGGTGTTCTTCACC